>NC_141700.1:616528410-616605910 GCF_964263255.1 Lissotriton vulgaris | reverse complement strand
ATAGATAGGTACATAGATAGATAGATAAAGGCCGATAGATGGATAGAGTGAGGGCGATAGAGTGAGTGAGGGCGATAGATAGATAGGTATATAGATAGATAGATAGATAGATAGATAGATAGATAGATAGATAGATAGATAGATAGATAGATAGATAGATAGATAGATAGATAGATAGATAGAGTGAGGGCGATAGATAGATAGAAAGAGTGAGGGCGATAGATAGAGTGAGGGATATAAACAGATAGATAGAGTGATGGCGATAGAGTGAGGGCGATAGATAGAGTGAGGGTGAAAGATAGATAGAGTGAGGGCGATAGATAGATAGATAAATATAGTGAGGGCAATAGATAGATAGAATGATGGCGATAGAAAGAGTGAAGGAGATAGCTAGATAGATAGATAGATAGATAGATAGATAGATAGATAGATAGATAGATAGATAGATAGATAGATATAGTGAGGGTGATAGATAGATAGTGAGGCTGATAGATAGATAGGTACATAGATAGATAGATAGAGTGAGGGCGATAGATAGATAGAATGATCGGGATAAATAGAGTGAGGGCTATAGACAGATAAATAGAGTGAGGGGCGATAGAGTGAGGGCGATAGATAGATAGAGTGAGGGCGATAGATAGATAGAGTGAGGGCGATAGATAGAGTGAGGGAGATGAACAGATAGAGTGAGGGCGATAGATAGAGTGACGGCGATAGATAGAGTGAGTTCGATAGATAGATAGATAGATAGATAGATAGATAGATAGATAGATAGATAGATAGATAGATAGATAGATAGCTAGAGTGAGGGCGATAGATAGATAGTGAGGGCGATAGATAGATAGTGAGGGCGATAGATAGATAGTGAGTGCGATAGATAGATAGGTACATAGATAGATAGATAAAGGGCGATAGATGGATAGAGTGAGGGCGATAGATAGAGTGAGGGCGATAGATAGATAGAGTGAGGGCGATAGATAGATAGAGTGAGGGCGATAGATAGATAGATAGATAGATAGATAGATAGATAGATAGATAGATAGATAGATAGATAGATAGATAGATAGATAGATAGATAGATAGATAGATAGATAGATAGATAGATAGATAGATAGATAGATAGATAGATAGATAGATAGATAGATAGATAGATAGATAGATAGATAGATAGATAGATAGAGGGCGATAGATAGATAGAGTGAGGGCGATAGATAGATAGAGTGAGGGCGATAGATAGATAGATAGATAGATAGATAGATAGATAGATAGATAGATAGATAGATAGATAGATAGATAGACAGATAGAGGGCGATAGATAGATAGACAGATAGAGGGCGATAGATAGATAGATAGATAGATAGATAGATAGATAGATAGATAGATAGATAGATAGATAGATAGATAGATAGATAGATAGATAGATAGATAGATAGATAGACAGACAGACAGACAGACAGACAGACAGACAGACAGACAGACAGATAGATAGATAGATAGATAGATAGATAGATAGATAGATAGATAGATAGATAGATAGATAGATAGATAGAGTAGATAGATAGATAGATAGATAGATAGATAGATAGATAGATAGATAGATAGATAGATAGATAGATAGATAGATAGATAGATAGATAGATAGATAGATAGAGTGAGGGCGATAGATTAGATAGATAGAGGGCGATAGATAGATAGATAGATAGATAGATAGATAGATAGATAGATAGATAGATAGATAGATAGATAGATAGAGGGCGATAGATAGATAGATAGATAGATAGATAGATAGATAGATAGATAGATAGATAGATAGATAGATAGATAGATAGATAGATAGATAGATAGATAGATAGATAGATAGATAGAGTGAGGGCGATAGATAGATAGTGAGGGCGATAGATAGATAGGTACATAGATAGATAGATAAAGGCCGATAGATGGATAGAGTGAGGGCGATAGAGTGAGTGAGGGCGATAGATAGATAGGTATATAGATAGATAGATAGATAGATAGATAGATAGATAGATATCTAGCTAGATAGATAGATAGATAGATAGATAGATAGATAGATAGATAGATAGATAGATAGATAGATAGATAGATAGATAGATAGATAGATAGATAGATAGATAGATAGATAGATAGATAGACAGAGTGAGGGTGATAGATAGAGTGAGGGTGATAGATAGAGTGAGGGAGATAAACAGATAGAGTGAGGGCGATAGATAGAGTGAGGGAGATAAACAGATAGAGTGACGGCGATAGATAGAGTGAGATAGATAGATAGATAGATAGATAGATAGATAGATAGATAGATAGATAGATAGATAGATAGATAGATAGATAGACAGAGTGAGGGTGATAGATAGAGTGAGGGTGATAGATAGAGTGAGGGAGATAAACAGATAGAGTGAGGGCGATAGATAGAGTGAGGGAGATAAACAGATAGAGTGAGGGCGATAGATAGAGTGAGATAGATAGATAGATAGATAGATAGATAGATAGATAGATAGATAGATAGATAGATAGATAGATAGATAGATAGAGTGAGGGCAATAGATAGATAGTGAGGGCGATAGATAGATAGATAGGTACATAGATAGATAGGTAAAGGCCGATAGATGGATAGAGTGAGGGCGATAGAGTGAGTGAGGGCGATAGATAGATAGGTATATAGATAGATAGATAGATAGATAGATAGATAGATAGATAGATAGATAGATAGATAGATAGAGTGAGGGCGATAGATAGATAGAAAGAGTGAGGGCGATAGATAGAGTGAGGGAGATAAACAGATAGATAGAGTGATGGCGATAGAGTGAGGGCGATAGATAGAGTGAGGGCGAAAGATAGATAGAGTGAGGGCGATAGATAGATAGATAAATATAGTGAGGGCGATAGATAGATAGAATGATGGCGATAGAAAGAGTGAAGGAGATAGCTAGATAGATAGATAGATAGATAGATAGATAGATAGACAGAGTGAGGGTGATAGATAGAGTGAAGGTGATAGATAGAGTGAGGGAGATAAACAGATAGAGTGAGGGCGATAGATAGATAGAAAGAGTGAGGGCGATAGATAGAGTGAGGGAGATAAACAGATAGATAGAGTGATGGCGATAGAGTGAGGGCGATAGATAGAGTGAGGGCGAAAGATAGATAGAGTGAGGGCGATAGATAGATAGATAAATATAGTGAGGGCGATAGATAGATAGAATGATGGCGATAGAAAGAGTGAAGGAGATAGCTAGATAGATAGATAGATAGATAGATAGATAGATAGATAGATAGATAGATAGATAGATAGATATAGTGAGGGTGATAGATAGATAGTGAGGCTGATAGATAGATAGGTACATAGATAGATAGATAGAGTGAGGGCGATAGATAGATAGAATGATCGGGATAAATAGAGTGAGGGCGATAGACAGATAAATAGAGTGAGGGGCGATAGAGTGAGGGCGATAGATAGATAGAGTGAGGGCGATAGATAGATAGAGTGAGGGCGATAGATAGATAGAGTGAGGGCGATAGATTAGATAGATAGATAGAGGGCGATAGATAGATAGATATATAGATAGATAGATAGATAGATAGATAGATAGATAGATAGATAGATAGATAGATAGATAGAGTGAGGGCGATAGATAGATAGTGAGGGCGATAGATAGATAGGTACATAGATAGATAGATAAAGGCCGATAGATGGATAGAGTGAGGGCGATAGAGTGAGTGAGGGCGATAGATAGATAGGTATATAGATAGATAGATAGATAGATAGATAGATAGATAGATAGATAGATAGATAGATAGATAGATAGATAGATAGATAGATAGATAGATAGATAGATAGAGTGAGGGCGATAGATAGATAGAAAGAGTGAGGGCGATAGATAGAGTGAGGGATATAAACAGATAGATAGAGTGATGGCGATAGAGTGAGGGCGATAGATAGAGTGAGGGTGAAAGATAGATAGAGTGAGGGCGATAGATAGATAGATAAATATAGTGAGGGCAATAGATAGATAGAATGATGGCGATAGAAAGAGTGAAGGAGATAGCTAGATAGATAGATAGATAGATAGATAGATAGATAGATAGATAGATAGATAGATAGATAGATAGATAGATATAGTGAGGGTGATAGATAGATAGTGAGGCTGATAGATAGATAGGTACATAGATAGATAGATAGAGTGAGGGCGATAGATAGATAGAATGATCGGGATAAATAGAGTGAGGGCTATAGACAGATAAATAGAGTGAGGGGCGATAGAGTGAGGGCGATAGATAGATAGAGTGAGGGCGATAGATAGATAGAGTGAGGGCGATAGATAGAGTGAGGGAGATGAACAGATAGAGTGAGGGCGATAGATAGAGTGACGGCGATAGATAGAGTGAGTTCGATAGATAGATAGATAGATAGATAGATAGATAGATAGATAGATAGATAGATAGATAGATAGATAGATAGCTAGAGTGAGGGCGATAGATAGATAGTGAGGGCGATAGATAGATAGTGAGGGCGATAGATAGATAGTGAGTGCGATAGATAGATAGGTACATAGATAGATAGATAAAGGGCGATAGATGGATAGAGTGAGGGCGATAGATAGAGTGAGGGCGATAGATAGATAGAGTGAGGGCGATAGATAGATAGAGTGAGGGCGATAGATAGATAGATAGATAGATAGATAGATAGATAGATAGATAGATAGATAGATAGATAGATAGATAGATAGATAGATAGATAGATAGATAGATAGATAGATAGATAGATAGATAGATAGATAGATAGATAGATAGATAGATAGATAGATAGATAGATAGAGGGCGATAGATAGATAGAGTGAGGGCGATAGATAGATAGAGTGAGGGCGATAGATAGATAGATAGATAGATAGATAGATAGATAGATAGATAGATAGATAGATAGATAGATAGATAGACAGATAGAGGGCGATAGATAGATAGACAGATAGAGGGCGATAGATAGATAGATAGATAGATAGATAGATAGATAGATAGATAGATAGATAGATAGATAGATAGATAGATAGATAGATAGATAGATAGATAGATAGACAGACAGACAGACAGACAGACAGACAGACAGACAGACAGACAGATAGATAGATAGATAGATAGATAGATAGATAGATAGATAGATAGATAGATAGATAGATAGATAGAGTAGATAGATAGATAGATAGATAGATAGATAGATAGATAGATAGATAGATAGATAGATAGATAGATAGATAGATAGATAGATAGATAGAGTGAGGGCGATAGATTAGATAGATAGAGGGCGATAGATAGATAGATAGATAGATAGATAGATAGATAGATAGATAGATAGATAGATAGAGGGCGATAGATAGATAGATAGATAGATAGATAGATAGATAGATAGATAGATAGATAGATAGATAGATAGATAGATAGATAGATAGATAGATAGATAGATAGATAGATAGATAGATAGATAGATAGATAGATAGAGTGAGGGCGATAGATAGATAGTGAGGGCGATAGATAGATAGGTACATAGATAGATAGATAAAGGCCGATAGATGGATAGAGTGAGGGCGATAGAGTGAGTGAGGGCGATAGATAGATAGGTATATAGATAGATAGATAGATAGATAGATAGATAGATAGATATCTAGCTAGATAGATAGATAGATAGATAGATAGATAGATAGATAGATAGATAGATAGATAGATAGATAGATAGATAGATAGATAGATAGATAGATAGATAGATAGATAGATAGATAGATAGATAGATAGATAGATAGATAGATAGATAGATAGATAGACAGAGTGAGGGTGATAGATAGAGTGAGGGTGATAGATAGAGTGAGGGAGATAAACAGATAGAGTGAGGGCGATAGATAGAGTGAGGGAGATAAACAGATAGAGTGACGGCGATAGATAGAGTGAGATAGATAGATAGATAGATAGATAGATAGATAGATAGATAGATAGATAGATAGATAGATAGATAGATAGATAGATAGATAGATAGATAGATAGACAGAGTGAGGGTGATAGATAGAGTGAGGGTGATAGATAGAGTGAGGGAGATAAACAGATAGAGTGAGGGCGATAGATAGAGTGAGGGAGATAAACAGATAGAGTGAGGGCGATAGATAGAGTGAGATAGATAGATAGATAGATAGATAGATAGATAGATAGATAGATAGATAGATAGATAGATAGATAGATAGATAGATAGATAGATAGATAGATAGAGTGAGGGCAATAGATAGATAGTGAGGGCGATAGATAGATAGATAGGTACATAGATAGATAGATAAAGGCCGATAGATGGATAGAGTGAGGGCGATAGAGTGAGTGAGGGCGATAGATAGATAGGTATATAGATAGATAGATAGATAGATAGATAGATAGATAGATAGATAGATAGATAGATAGATAGATAGATAGATAGAGTGAGGGCGATAGATAGATAGAAAGAGTGAGGGCGATAGATAGAGTGAGGGAGATAAACAGATAGATAGAGTGATGGCGATAGAGTGAGGGCGATAGATAGAGTGAGGGCGAAAGATAGATAGAGTGAGGGCGATAGATAGATAGATAAATATAGTGAGGGCGATAGATAGATAGAATGATGGCGATAGAAAGAGTGAAGGAGATAGCTAGATAGATAGATAGATAGATAGATAGATAGATAGATAGATAGACAGAGTGAGGGTGATAGATAGAGTGAAGGTGATAGATAGAGTGAGGGAGATAAACAGATAGAGTGAGGGCGATAGATAGATAGAAAGAGTGAGGGCGATAGATAGAGTGAGGGAGATAAACAGATAGATAGAGTGATGGCGATAGAGTGAGGGCGATAGATAGAGTGAAGGCGAAAGATAGATAGAGTGAGGGCGATAGATAGATAGATAAATATAGTGAGGGCGATAGATAGATAGAATGATGGCGATAGAAAGAGTGAAGGAGATAGCTAGATAGATAGATAGATAGATAGATAGATAGATAGATAGATAGATAGATAGATAGATAGATAGATAGATATAGTGAGGGTGATAGATAGATAGTGAGGCTGATAGATAGATAGGTACATAGATAGATAGATAGAGTGAGGGCGATAGATAGATAGAATGATCGGGATAAATAGAGTGAGGGCGATAGACAGATAAATAGAGTGAGGGGCGATAGAGTGAGGGCGATAGATAGATAGAGTGAGGGCGATAGATAGATAGAGTGAGGGCGATAGATAGATAGAGTGAGGGCGATAGATTAGATAGATAGATAGAGGGCGATAGATAGATAGATATATAGATAGATAGATAGATAGATAGATAGATAGATAGATAGATAGATAGATAGATAGATAGATAGATAGATAGATAGATAGAGTGAGGGCGATAGATAGATAGTGAGGGCGATAGATAGATAGGTACATAGATAGATAGATAAAGGCCGATAGATGGATAGAGTGAGGGCGATAGAGTGAGTGAGGGCGATAGATAGATAGGTATATAGATAGATAGATAGATAGATAGATAGATAGATAGATAGATAGATAGATAGATAGATAGATAGATAGATAGATAGATAGAGTGAGGGCGATAGATAGATAGAAAGAGTGAGGGCGATAGATAGAGTGAGGGATATAAACAGATAGATAGAGTGATGGCGATAGAGTGAGGGCGATAGATAGAGTGAGGGTGAAAGATAGATAGAGTGAGGGCGATAGATAGATAGATAAATATAGTGAGGGCAATAGATAGATAGAATGATGGCGATAGAAAGAGTGAAGGAGATAGCTAGATAGATAGATAGATAGATAGATAGATAGATAGATAGATAGATAGATAGATAGATAGATAGATAGATATAGTGAGGGTGATAGATAGATAGTGAGGCTGATAGATAGATAGGTACATAGATAGATAGATAGAGTGAGGGCGATAGATAGATAGAATGATCGGGATAAATAGAGTGAGGGCGATAGACAGATAAATAGAGTGAGGGGCGATAGAGTGAGGGCGATAGATAGATAGAGTGAGGGCGATAGATAGATAGAGTGAGGGCGATAGATAGAGTGAGGGAGATGAACAGATAGAGTGAGGGCGATAGATAGAGTGACGGCGATAGATAGAGTGAGTTCGATAGATAGATAGATAGATAGATAGATAGATAGATAGATAGATAGATAGATAGATAGATAGATAGATAGATAGCTAGAGTGAGGGCGATAGATAGATAGTGAGGGCGATAGATAGATAGTGAGGGCGATAGATAGATAGTGAGGGCGATAGATAGATAGGTACATAGATAGATAGATAAAGGGCGATAGATGGATAGAGTGAGGGCGATAGATAGAGTGAGGGCGATAGATAGATAGAGTGAGGGCGATAGATAGATAGAGTGAGGGCGATAGATATATAGATAGATAGATAGATAGATAGATAGATAGATAGATAGATAGATAGATAGATAGATAGATAGATAGATAGATAGATAGATAGATAGATAGATAGATAGATAGATAGATAGATAGATAGATAGATAGATAGATAGATAGATAGATAGATAGATAGAGGGCGATAGATAGATAGAGTGAGGGCGATAGATAGATAGAGTGAGGGCGATAGATAGATAGATAGATAGATAGATAGATAGATAGATAGATAGATAGATAGATAGATAGATAGATAGATAGATAGATAGATAGATAGATAGACAGATAGAGGGCGATAGATAGATAGACAGATAGAGGGCGATAGATAGATAGATAGATAGATAGATAGATAGATAGATAGATAGATAGATAGATAGATAGATAGATAGATAGATAGATAGATAGACAGACAGACAGACAGACAGACAGACAGACAGACAGATAGATAGATAGATAGATAGATAGATAGATAGATAGATAGATAGATAGATAGATAGATAGATAGATAGATAGATAGATAGATAGATAGATAGATAGATAGATAGATAGATAGATAGATAGATAGATAGATAGATAGATAGATAGATAGATAGATAGATAGATAGATAGATAGATAGATAGATAGACAGATAGAGGGCGATAGATAGATAGATAGATAGATAGATAGATAGATAGATAGATAGATAGACAGATAGATAGACAGATAGATAGACAGATAGATAGATAGATAGATAGATAGATAGATAGATAGATAGATAGATAGATAGATAGATAGATAGATAGATAGATAGATAGATAGATAGATAGATAGATAGATAGATAGATAGATAGATAGATAGATAGATAGATAGATAGATAGATAGATAGATAGATAGATAGACAGATAGAGGGCGATAGATAGATAGATAGATAGATAGATAGATAGATAGATAGATAGATAGATAGATAGATAGATAGATAGATAGATAGATAGACAGATAGAGGGCGATAGATAGATAGATAGAGGGCGATAGATAGAGTGACGGCGATAGATAGAGTGAGTTCGATAGATAGATAGATAGATAGATAGATAGATAGATAGATAGATAGATAGATAGATAGATAGATAGATAGACAGATAGAGGGCGATAGATAGATAGAGGGCGATAGATAGATAGAGTGAGGGCGATAGATAGATAGAGTGAGGGCGATAGATAGATAGATAGATAGATAGATAGATAGATAGATAGATAGATAGATAGATAGACAGATAGATAGATAGACAGATAGAGGGCGATAGATAGATAGATAGAGGGCGATAGATAGATAGAGTGAGGGCGATAGATAGATAGAGTGAGGGCGATAGATAGATAGATAGATAGATAGATAGATAGATAGATAGATAGATAGATAGATAGATAGATAGATAGATAGATAGATAGATAGATAGATAGAGTGAGGGCGATAGATAGATAGTGAGGGCGATAGATAGATAGATAGGTACATAGATAGATAGATAAAGGCCGATAGATGGATAGAGTGAGGGCGATAGAGTGAGTGAGGGCGATAGATAGATAGGTATATAGATAGATAGATAGATAGATAGATAGATAGATAGATAGATAGATAGATAGATAGAGTGAGGGCGATAGATAGATAGAAAGAGTGAGGGCGATAGATAGAGTGAGGGAGATAAACAGATAGATAGAGTGATGGCGATAGAGTGAGGGCGATAGATAGAGTGAGGGCGAAAGATAGATAGAGTGAGGGCGATAGATAGATAGATAAATATAGTGAGGGCGATAGATAGATAGAATGATGGCGATAGAAAGAGTGAAGGAGATAGCTAGATAGATAGATAGATAGATAGATAGATAGATAGATAGATAGATAGATAGATAGATAGATAGACAGAGTGAGGGTGATAGATAGAGTGAAGGTGATAGATAGAGTGAGGGAGATAAACAGATAGAGTGAGGGCGATAGATAGATAGAAACAGTGAGGGCGATAGATAGATAGAAAGAGTGAGGGCGATAGATAGAGTGAGGGAGATAAACAGATAGATAGAGTGATGGCGATAGAGTGAGGGCGATAGATAGAGTGAGGGTGAAAGATAGAAAGAGTGAGGGCGATAGATAGATAGATAAATATAGTGAGGGCAATAGATAGATAGAATGATGGCGATAGAAAGAGTGAAGGAGATAGCTAGATAGATAGATAGATAGATAGATAGATAGATGGATGGATAGATAGATAGATAGATAGATAGATAGATAGATAGATAGATAGATAGATAGATAGATAGATAGATAGATAGATAGATAGATAGATAGATAGATAGATAGATAGATAGATAGATAGATAGATAGATATAGTGAGGGTGATAGATAGATAGTGAGGCTGATAGATAGATAGGTACATAGATAGATAGATAGAGTGAGGGCGATAGATAGATAGAATGATCGGGATAAATAGAGTGAGGGCGATAGACAGATAAATAGAGTGAGGGGCGATAGAGTGAGGGCGATAGATAGATAGAGTGAGGGCGATAGATAGATAGAGTGAGGGCGATAGATAGAGTGAGGGAGATGAACAGATAGAGTGAGGGCGATAGATAGAGTGACGGCGATAGATAGAGTGAGTTCGATAGATAGATAGATAGATAGATAGATAGATAGATAGATAGCTAGAGTGAGGGCGATAGATAGATAGATAGATAGAGTGAGGGCGATAGATAGATAGTGAGGGCGATAGATAGATAGATAGGTACATAGATAGATAGATAGAGTGAGGGCGATAGAGTGAGTGAGGGCGATAGATAGATAGGTATATAGATAGATAGATAGATAGATAGATAGATAGATAGATAGATAGATAGATAGATAGATAGATAGATAGATAGATAGATAGATAGATAGATAGATAGATAGATAGATAGATAGATAGATAGATAGATAGATAGAGTGAGGGCGATAGATAGATAGAAAGAGTGAGGGCGATAGATAGAGTGAGGGAGATAAACAGATAGATAGAGTGATGGCGATAGAGTGAGGGCGATAGATAGAGTGAGGGCGAAAGATAGATAGAGTGAGGGCGATAGGTAGATAGATAAATATAGTGAGGGCGATAGATAGATAGAATGATGGCGATAGAAAGAGTGAAGGAGATAACTAGATAGATAGATAGATAGATAGATAGATAGAAAGACAGAGTGAGGGTGATAGATAGAGTGAAGGTGATAGATAGAGTGAGGGAGATAAACAGATAGAGTGAGGGCAATAGATAGATAGAAAGAGTGAGGGCGATAGATAGATAGATAAATATAGTGAGGGCGATAGATAGATAGAATGATGGCGATAGAAAGAGTGAAGGAGATAGCTAGATAGATAGATAGGTACATAGATAGATAGATAGAGTGAGGGCGATAGATAGATAGAATGATCGGGATAAATAGAGTGAGGGCGATAGACAGATAAATAGAGTGAGGGGCGATAGAGTGAGGGCGATAGATAGATAGAGTGAGGGCGATAGATAGATAGAGTGAGGGCGATAGATAGATAGAGTGAGGGCGATAGATTAGATAGATAGATAGAGGGCGATAGATAGATAGATAGATAGAGGGCGATAGATAGATAGATAGATAGATAGATAGATAGATAGATAGATAGATAGATAGATAGATAGATAGATAGATAGATAGATAGATAGATAGATAGATAGATAGATAGAGTGAGGGCGATAGATAGATAGTGAGGGCGATAGATAGATAGTGAGGGCGATAGATAGATAGGTACATAGATAGATAGATAAAGGCCGATAGATGGATAGAGTGAGGGCGATAGAGTGAGTGAGGGCGATAGATAGATAGGTAGATAGATAGATAGATAGATAGATAGATAGATAGATAGATAGATAGATAGATAGATAGATAGATAGATAGATAGATAGATAGATAGATAGATAGACAGACAGATAGAGGGCGATAGATAGATAGATAGATAGATAGATGGATAGATAGATAGATAGATAGATAGATAGATAGATAGATAGATAGATAGATAGATAGATAGATAGATAGATAAAGGCCGATAGATGGATAGAGTGAGGGCGATAGAGTGAGTGAGGGCGATAGATAGATAGGTATATAGATAGATAGATAGATAGATAGATAGATAGATAGATAGATAGATAGATAGATAGATAGCGATAGATATAGTGAGGGTGATAGATAGATAGTGAGGCTGATAGATAGATAGGTACATAGATAGATAGATAGAGTGAGGGCGATAGATAGATAGAATGATCGGGATAAATAGAGTGAGGGCGATAGACAGATAAATAGAGTGAGGGGCGATAGAGTGAGGGCGATAGATAGATAGAGTGAGGGCGATAGATAGATAGAGTGAGGGCGATAGATTAGATAGATAGATAGAGGGCGATAGATAGATAGATAGATAGATAGATAGATAGATAGATAGATAGATAGATAGATAGATAGATAGATAGATAGATAGATAGATAGATAGATAGAGTGAGGGCGATAGATAGATAGTGAGGGCGATAGATAGATAGGTACATAGATAGATAGATAAAGGCCGATAGATGGATAGAGTGAGGGCGATAGAGTGAGTGAGGGCGATAGATAGATAGGTATATAGATAGATAGATAGATAGATAGATAGATAGATAGATAGATAGATAGATAGATAGATAGATAGATAGATAGATAGATAGATAGATAGATAGATAGATAGATAGAGTGAGGGCGATAGATAGATAGAAAGAGTGAGGGCGATAGATAGAGTGAGGGAGATAAACAGATAGATAGAGTGATGGCGATAGAGTGAGGGCGATAGATAGAGTGAGGGTGAAAGATAGATAGAGTGAGGGCGATAGATAGATAGATAAATATAGTGAGGGCAATAGATAGATAGAATGATGGCGATAGAAAGAGTGAAGGAGATAGCTAGATAGATAGATAGATAGATAGATAGATAGATAGATAGATAGATAGACAGACAGACAGACAGACAGACAGACAGACAGACAGACAGACAGACAGACAGATAGATAGATAGATAGATAGATAGATAGATAGATAGATAGATAGATAGATAGATAGATAGATAGATAGATAGATAGATAGATAGATAGATAGATAGATAGATAGATAGATAGATAGATAGATAGATAGATAGATAGATAGATATAGTGAGGGTGATAGATAGATAGTGAGGCTGATAGATAGATAGGTACATAGATAGATAGATAGAGTGAGGGCGATAGATAGATAGAATGATCGGGATAAATAGAGTGAGGGCGATAGACAGATAAATAGAGTGAGGGGCGATAGAGTGAGGGCGATAGATAGATAGAGTGAGGGCGATAGATAGATAGAGTGAGGGCGATAGATAGAGTGAGGGAGATGAACAGATAGAGTGAGGGCGATAGATAGAGTGACGGCGATAGATAGAGTGAGTTCGATAGATAGATAGATAGATAGATAGATAGATAGATAGATAGATAGATAGATAGATAGATAGATAGATAGAGTGAGGGCGATAGATAGATAGTGAGGGCGATAGATAGATAGGTACATAGATAGATAGATAAAGGGCGATAGATGGATAGAGTGAGGGCGATAGATGGATAGAGTGAGGGCGATAGATAGAGTGAGGGCGATAGATAGATAGAGTGAGGGCGATAGATAGATAGAGTGAGGGCGATAGATAGATAGAGTGAGGGCGATAGATAGATAGAGTGAGGGCGATAGATAGATAGATAGATAGATAGATAGATAGATAGATAGATAGATAGATAGATAGATAGATAGATAGATAGACAGATAGATAGATAGACAGATAGATAGACAGATAGAGGGCGATAGATAGATAGATAGAGGGCGATAGATAGAGTGACGGCGATAGATAGAGTGAGTTCGATAGATAGATAGATAGATAGATAGATAGATAGATAGATAGATAGATAGATAGATAGATAGATAGACAGATAGACAGATAGATAGATAGATAGATAGATAGATAGATAGATAGATAGATAGATAGATAGATAGATAGATAGATAGATAGATAGATAGATAGATAGATAGATAGATAGATAGATAGACAGATAGAGGGCGATAGATAGATAGACAGATAGAGGGCGATAGATAGATAGATAGATAGATAGATAGATAGATAGATAGATAGATAGATAGATAGATAGATAGATAGATAGATAGATAGATAGATAGATAGATAGATAGATAGATAGATAGATAGACAGATAGAGGGCGATAGATAGACAGATAGATAGATAGATAGATAGATAGATAGATAGATAGATAGATAGATAGATAGATAGATAGATAGACAGATAGAGGGAGATAGATAGATAGACAGATAGAGGGCGATAGATAGATAGATAGATAGATAGATAGATAGATAGATAGATAGATAGATAGATAGATAGATAGATAGATAGATAGATAGATAGATAGATAGATAGATAGACAGATAGAGGGCGATAGATAGATAGATAGAGGGCGATAGATAGAGTGACGGCGATATATAGAGTGAGTTCGATAGATAGATAGATAGATAGATAGATAGATAGATAGATAGATAGATAGATAGATAGATAGATAGATAGATAGATAGAGTGAGTGAGGGCGATAGATAGATAGTGAGGGCGATAGATAGATAGTGAGGGCGATAGATAGATAGGTACATAGATAGATAGATAAAGGGCGATAGATGGATAGAGTGAGGGCGATAGATAGAGTGAGGGCGATAGATAGATAGAGTGAGGGCGATAGATAGATAGAGTGAGGGCGATAGATTAGATAGATAGATAGAGGGCGATAGATAGATAGATAGATAGATAGATAGATAGATAGATAGATAGATAGATAGATAGATAGATAGATAGATAGATAGATAGATAGACAGATAGAGGGCGATAGATAGATAGATAGAGGGCGATAGATAGATAGAGTGAGGGCGACAGATAGATAGAGTGAGGGCGATAGATAGATAGATAGATAGATAGATAGATAGATAGATAGATAGATAGATAGATAGATAGATAGACAGATAGAGGGCGATAGATAGATAGATAGATAGATAGATAGATAGATAGATAGATAGATAGATAGATAGATAGATAGATAGATAGATAGATAGATAGATAGATAGATAGATAGATAGATAGATAGATAGATAGATAGAGTGAGGGCGATAGATAGATAGAAAGAGTGAGGGCGATAGATAGAGTGAGGGAGATAAACAGATAGATAGAGTGATGGCGATAGAGTGAGGGCGATAGATAGAGTGAGGGCGAAAGATAGATAGAGTGAGGGCGATAGGTAGATAGATAAATATAGTGAGGGCGATAGATAGATAGAATGATGGCGATAGAAAGAGTGAAGGAGATAGATAGATAGATAGATAGATAGATAGATAGATAGATAGATAGACAGAGTGAGGGTGATAGATAGAGTGAAGGTGATAGATAGAGTGAGGGAGATAAACAGATAGAGTGAGGGCAATAGATAGATAGATAAATATAGTGAGGGCGATAGATAGATAGAATGATGGCGATAGAAAGAGTGAAGGAGATAGCTAGATAGATAGATAGGTACATAGATAGATAGATAGAGTGAGGGCGATAGATAGATAGAATGATCGGGATAAATAGAGTGAGGGCGATAGACAGATAAATAGAGTGAGGGGCGATAGAGTGAGGGCGATAGATAGATAGATAAATATAGTGAGGGCGATAGATAGATAGAATGATGGCGATAGAAAGAGTGAAGGAGATAGCTAGATAGATAGATAGGTACATAGATAGATAGATAGAGTGAGGGCGATAGATAGATAGAATGATCGGGATAAATAGAGTGAGGGCGATAGACAGATAAATAGAGTGAGGGGCGATAGAGTGAGGGCGATAGATAGATAGAGTGAGGGCGATAGATAGATAGAGTGAGGGCGATAGATAGATAGAGTGAGGGCGATAGATTAGATAGATAGATAGAGGGCGATAGATAGATAGATAGATAGATAGAGGGCGATAGATAGATAGATAGATAGATAGATAGATAGATAGATAGATAGATAGATAGATAGATAGATAGATAGATAGATAGATAGATAGATAGATAGATAGATAGATAGATAGATAGATAGATAGATAGATAGATAGATAGATAGATAGAGTGAGGGCGATAGATAGATAGTGAGGGCGATAGATAGATAGTGAGGGCGATAGATAGATAGGTACATAGATAGATAGATAAAGGCCGATAGATGGATAGAGTGAGGGCGATAGAGTGAGTGAGGGCGATAGATAGATAGGTAGATAGATAGATAGATAGATAGATAGATAGATAGATAGATAGATAGATAGATAGATAGATAGATAGATAGATAGATAGATAGATAGATAGATAGATAGACAGACAGATAGAGGGCGATAGATAGATAGATAGATAGATAGATGGATAGATAGATAGATAGATAGATAGATAGATAGATAGATAGATAGATAGATAGATAGATAGATAGATAGATAAAGGCCGATAGATGGATAGAGTGAGGGCGATAGAGTGAGTGAGGGCGATAGATAGATAGGTATATAGATAGATAGATAGATAGATAGATAGATAGATAGATAGATAGATAGATAGATAGATAGATAGATAGATAGCGATAGATATAGTGAGGGTGATAGATAGATAGTGAGGCTGATAGATAGATAGGTACATAGATAGATAGATAGAGTGAGGGCGATAGATAGATAGAATGATCGGGATAAATAGAGTGAGGGCGATAGACAGATAAATAGAGTGAGGGGCGATAGAGTGAGGGCGATAGATAGATAGAGTGAGGGCGATAGATAGATAGAGTGAGGGCGATAGATAGATAGAGTGAGGGCGATAGATTAGATAGATAGATAGAGGGCGATAGATAGATAGATAGATAGATAGATAGATAGATAGATAGATAGATAGATAGATAGATAGATAGATAGATAGATAGATAGATAGAGTGAGGGCGATAGATAGATAGTGAGGGCGATAGATAGATAGGTACATAGATAGATAGATAAAGGCCGATAGATGGATAGAGTGAGGGCGATAGAGTGAGTGAGGGCGATAGATAGATAGGTATATAGATAGATAGATAGATAGATAGATAGATAGATAGATAGATAGATAGATAGATAGATAGATAGATAGATAGATAGATAGATAGATAGATAGATAGATAGAGTGAGGGCGATAGATAGATAGAAAGAGTGAGGGCGATAGATAGAGTGAGGGAGATAAACAGATAGATAGAGTGATGGCGATAGAGTGAGGGCGATAGATAGAGTGAGGGTGAAAGATAGATAGAGTGAGGGCGATAGATAGATAGATAAATATAGTGAGGGCAATAGATAGATAGAATGATGGCGATAGAAAGAGTGAAGGAGATAGCTAGATAGATAGATAGATAGATAGATAGATAGATAGATAGACAGACAGACAGACAGACAGACAGACAGACAGACAGACAGACAGACAGACAGACAGATAGATAGATAGATAGATAGATAGATAGATAGATAGATAGATAGATAGATAGATAGATAGATAGATAGATAGATAGATAGATAGATAGATAGATAGATAGATAGATAGATAGATAGATAGATATAGTGAGGGTGATAGATAGATAGTGAGGCTGATAGATAGATAGGTACATAGATAGATAGATAGAGTGAGGGCGATAGATAGATAGAATGATCGGGATAAATAGAGTGAGGGCGATAGACAGATAAATAGAGTGAGGGGCGATAGAGTGAGGGCGATAGATAGATAGAGTGAGGGCGATAGATAGATAGAGTGAGGGCGATAGATAGAGTGAGGGAGATGAACAGATAGAGTGAGGGCGATAGATAGAGTGACGGCGATAGATAGAGTGAGTTCGATAGATAGATAGATAGATAGATAGATAGATAGATAGATAGATAGATAGATAGATAGATAGATAGATAGATAGATAGATAGATAGATAGAGTGAGGGCGATAGATAGATAGTGAGGGCGATAGATAGATAGGTACATAGATAGATAGATAAAGGGCGATAGATGGATAGAGTGAGGGCGATAGATAGAGTGAGGGCGATAGATAGATAGAGTGAGGGCGATAGATAGATAGAGTGAGGGCGATAGATAGATAGAGTGAGGGCGATAGATAGATAGAGTGAGGGCGATAGATAGATAGATAGATAGATAGATAGATAGATAGATAGATAGATAGATAGATAGACAGATAGATAGACAGATAGAGGGCGATAGATAGATAGATAGAGGGCGATAGATAGAGTGACGGCGATAGATAGAGTGAGTTCGATAGATAGATAGATAGATAGATAGATAGATAGATAGATAGATAGATAGATAGATAGATAGATAGACAGATAGACAGACAGATAGATAGATAGATAGATAGATAGATAGATAGATAGATAGATAGATAGATAGATAGATAGATAGATAGATAGATAGATAGATAGATAGATAGATAGATAGATAGATAGATAGATAGACAGATAGAGGGCGATAGATAGATAGACAGATAGAGGGCGATAGATAGATAGATAGATAGATAGATAGATAGATAGATAGATAGATAGATAGATAGATAGATAGATAGATAGATAGATAGATAGATAGATAGATAGACAGATAGAGGGCGATAGATAGATAGATAGATAGATAGATAGATAGATAGATAGATAGATAGATAGATAGATAGATAGATAGATAGATAGACAGATAGAGGGAGATAGATAGATAGACAGATAGAGGGCGATAGATAGATAGATAGATAGATAGATAGATAGATAGATAGATAGATAGATAGATAGATAGATAGATAGATAGATAGATAGATAGATAGATAGATAGATAGATAGACAGATAGAGGGCGATAGATAGATAGATAGAGGGCGATAGATAGAGTGACGGCGATATATAGAGTGAGTTCGATAGATAGATAGATAGATAGATAGATAGATAGATAGATAGATAGATAGATAGATAGATAGAGTGAGTGAGGGCGATAGATAGATAGTGAGGGCGATAGATAGATAGTGAGGGCGATAGATAGATAGGTACATAGATAGATAGATAAAGGGCGATAGATGGATAGAGTGAGGGCGATAGATAGAGTGAGGGCGATAGATAGATAGAGTGAGGGCGATAGATAGATAGAGTGAGGGCGATAGATTAGATAGATAGATAGAGGGCGATAGATAGATAGATAGATAGATAGATAGATAGATAGATAGATAGATAGATAGATAGATAGATAGATAGACAGATAGAGGGCGATAGATAGATAGATAGAGGGCGATAGATAGATAGAGTGAGGGCGACAGATAGATAGAGTGAGGGCGATAGATAGATAGATAGATAGATAGATAGATAGATAGATAGATAGATAGATAGATAGATAGATAGATAGATAGATAGATAGATAGATAGATAGATAGATAGATAGATAGATAGACAGATAGAGGGCGATAGATAGATAGATAGATAGATAGATAGATAGATAGATAGATAGATAGATAGATAGATAGATAGATAGATAGCGATAGATAGAGTGAGGGTGATAGATAGATAGATAGAGGGCGATAGATAGATAGATAGATAGATAGATAGATAGATAGATAGATAGATAGATAGATAGATAGATAGATAGATAGATAGATAGAGGGCGATAGATAGATAGATAGATAGAGGGCGATAGATAGATAGATAGAGGGCGATAGATAGATAGATAGATAGAGGGCGATACATAGATAGATAGAGGGCGATAGATAGAGGGCGATAGACAGACAGACAGACAGACAGACAGACAGACAGACAGACAGACAGATAGATAGATAGATAGATTGATAGATTGATAAATAGATAGAGTGAGGGGCGATAGATAGAGTGAGGGCGATAGATAGAGTGAGGGCGATAGATAGAGTGAGGGCGATAGATAGAGTGAGGGCGATAGATAGAGTGAGGGTGACAGATATATAGATAGAGTGAGAGCGACAGATAGATAGAATGAGGGCGATAGAATGAGGGCATAGATAGATGTGTGTGGTTGTATGTGTGTGGTTGTGTGTGTGTGGTTGTGTGTGTGTGGTTGTGTGTGTGAGGTTGTGTGTGTAGTTGTGTGTGTGGTTGTGTGTGTGGTCGTGTATGTCTGTGGTTGGGTGTGGTTGTGTGTGGTTGTGTGTGTGTTGTTGTATCTGTGGTTGTGTGTGTGGTTGTGTGTGTTTGTGTGGTTGTGTGTGTGTGGTTGTATGTGTTGTGTGCGTGGTTGTATGTATGTGTGTGTGCGGTTAGAGAAGGATGTATGTGGAAGTGAGCAGCAGATCAGCACAGCAGAAGAGAACAGGGAGTTAAAGAAGGAGGCAGGTGGAAGAGAGCAGCAGATCAGCACAGCAAAAGAGAACAGGGAGTTAGAGAAAGAGGTGGGTGGAAGAGAGCAGCAGATCATCACGGGAGAAGAAAAGAGGGAGTTAGAGAAGGAGGCGGTGGAAGGGAACAGCAGATCAGCACGGGAGAAGTGAACAGGGAGTTGGAGAAGGGGGGGGTGGAAGAGAGCAGCAGATCAGCACCGGAAAAAAGAACAGGGAGTTAAAGAAGGAGGCGGTGGAAGAGAACAGCAGACCGGCACAAGAGAAGAGAACAGGGATTTAGAGAAAGAGGCGGGTGGAAGAGAACAGCAGATTAGCACAGCAAAAGAGAACAGGGAGTTAAAGAAGGAGGCGGGTGGAAGAGAGCAGCAGATCAGCACAGGAGAAGAGAACAGGGAGTTAAAGAAGGAGGCGGGTGGAAGAGAACATCAGATCGGCACAGGAGAAGAGAACAGGAGTTAGAGAAAGAGGCAGGTGGAAGAGAACAGCAGATTAGCACAGGAGAAGAGAAAAGCGAGTTAAAGAAGGAGGCTGGTGAAAGAGAGCAGCAGATCAGCACAGCAAAAGAGAACAGGGAGTTAAAGAAGGAGGCGGTGGAAGAGAGCAGCAGATCAGCACAGGAGAAGAGAAGAGAACAGGGAATTAGAGAAGGAGGCAGGGTGGAAGAGAGCATCAGATCAGCACGAGAGAAGAGAAGAGAACAGGGAGTTAGAGGAGGTGAGTGGAAGAGAGGAACAGATCAGCACAGCAGAAGAGAACATGGATTTAAAGAAGGAAGTGGGGTGGAAGAGATCAGCAGATCAGCAGAAGTTAACAGGAAGTTAAAGATGGAGGTGGGTGGTGGGGAGCAGCAGATCAGCACAGGAGAAGAGAAGAGAACAGTGAGTTATAGAAGGAGGTGAGGTCAAAGAGAGCAGCAGATTAGCACAGCAGAAGAGAAAAGGGAGTTAAAGAAGGAGGTGGGGTGAAAGAGAGCAGCAGAACAGCACGGGAGAAGAGAACAGGGAGGTAGAGAAGGAGGTGGGGTGGAAGAGAACAGCAGATCAACACGAGAGAAGAGAACAAATAGTTAAAGAAGCGGTGGGTGGATGAGAGCAGCAGATCAGCACATGAGAAGAGAACAGGGAGTTAAAGAAGGATGCGGGTGGAAGAGAACAGCAGATCGGCACAGGATAAGAGAACCAGGAGTCACAGAAGGAGGCGGTGGAAAAGAACAGCAGATCAGTACAGGAGAAGAGAACAGGGAGTTTGAGAAGGAGGCGGGGTGAAAGAGAACAGCATATCAGCACCGGAGAAGAGAAAAGGGAGTTAGAGAAGGAGGCAGATGGAAGAGAGCAAAACGATCATCACAGGAGAAGGCAACAAGGAGTTAGAGAATGAGGTGGGGTGAAAGATAAGAGCAGATCAGCACAGGAGAAGAGAACAGGGAGTTAGAGAAGGGGGCGGGTAGAAGAGAGCAGCAGATCAGCACGGGAGAACAGAACAGGGAGATAAATAAAGGAGGCGGTGGAAGAGAGTAGCAGTTCAGCACAGGAGAAGAGAACAGGGAGTTAAAGTAGGAGGTGGGGTGGAAGAGAGCAGCAGTTAAGCACAGAAGAAGAGAACAGGGAGTTAAGGAAGGAAGCGGGTGGAAGAGAACAGCAGATCAGCACGGGAGAACAGAACAGGGAGATAAATAAAGGAGGCGGTGGAAGAGAGCAGCAGATCAGCACAGGAGAAGAGAACAGGGAGTTAAGGAAGGAGGCAGAGTGGAAGAGAGCCGCAGATCAGCATGGGAGAAGAGAAGAGAACAGGGAGTTAGAGAAGGAGGTGGGTGGAAGAGAGGAGCAGATCAGCACCGCAGAAGAGAACAGGGGAGGTGGGGTGGAAGAGAGCAGCAGATTAGCATGGTAGAAGAGAACAGGGAGTTAGATAAGGAGGCAAGGTGGAAGAGAGCAGCAGATCGGCACAGGAGAAGAGAACCGGGAGTCACAGAAGGAGGCGGGGGAAAAGAACAGCAGATCAGTACAGGAGAAGAGAACAGGGAGTTAGAGAAGGAGGCGTGGTGAAAGAAAAGCAGATCAGCACCGGAGAAGAGAGAAGGGAGTTAGAGAAGGGGGCATGTGGAAGAGAGCAGTAGATCAGCACGGGAGAACAGAACATGGAGATAAAGACGGAGGTAGGTGGAAGAGAGTAGCAGATCAGCACAGGAGAACAGAAGAGAACAGGGACTTAATAATATTAATAATAATAATCTTTATTTGGATGTAAAATATCCTTAAAAGAACACCACAATGATTCCGACAGTAGTACACGTTATTAAGAAAAAACGAACCAATAAAACAACAGTGGTTAAATGAAGATCTTCCAAATCGCGTTATGCGGGTTCTTATTACATATGGGTGATTAAAAAGTACGGTCAGCATAACTTTAAACAGAACATTAAAACAGAAGAGGTTTGTGATACTGACCATTAGCAATGTTGGGCTTGTAAAAGCAATCTGATGTTCAGCAAATAACTACAGGTTATGATAAAATAAAATCAGATAAAACTCAGCAGCAAACACATCAATAGCAGCGGGTTATGATAAAATGCGACCAAATAAAAACAGTTTTAGCAGCTTGGACATAGAGTGCAATTTAATTTAAACTATTGCTTAAAAAGGTGAAGCATGCATAAAATTACGATATGCAGAGCGTATATAGGTTGTAAGGCCTATGTTTAAAGCTATATTTTCAGGGTTCAGAGCTGCAATAATTGCCTGTCTGCAGGTCCGAATACCCAACCTGTTCCACTCCGTTTTCAATTAACGTCTGCGCTGTGACATAAGGGCGGGGCAAAGACAGACCAAGTGCTCCAAGGTTTCAGCCGTCTTGCCGCATCCTCTGCACAATAAAATTTCTGACATACGACGCCAAGAGGGCAAATCTTTTGAAGCTAAGTTTTAAATAAAGGGAGTAAGTGCAGGACAGGTAGATAGCAGGAGATAGCCGCCCATAAGAATTCATAACTGCCCATGCGTGTCTGCGTTTGGCAAAATGGGCTTTGTCAATGATGAGGGAACTCGTTCTGACACATTTATTAATGCTCCGTTTAAATGCTGTTGTGCTAGGGTTGAGGGCTCATAGGTCGCCCACAGATATTTCGCGGATGGAATCTTTAAAAAGGCGACCTTCCGCCGCGGTCGGAAGGCGACCATGGCGGAAAAGGGGCGGGCGTAAAAATGACCCCCAGCCATCCTAATCTGGCTGGGGGTCATTTGTGTGTCCACCGCGGTGAATCCGCATACTCCGGGCCGGCGGTGGCTTCCGCCGGCCCGGAGTGTGCGGATTCACCGCAATCATAATGAGGCCCTGAGTCTTTCGCGCTTAGTTATTACAGTAAACGGCATAGGTTTTAAATGTGTACTGTAAACCAAATTGTTAAAAGGCTCCCATGGATACATGATACAAACCCCTTAAATGTACGAGAGTTACAGCTCAATTGTATCAATTAAAGTGCAACAAGTGTACGATTATAGCAGCAAATACACACAAACCTGGTAGGTACAGTTTGGGTTGTATGCATGATCTACAGATATAAGCAACCCAAACTGTGAAATTAGGGTAAACCATAGTGGCTTTCGTCAGCCCTGCTAACATGTGAGCACTCCAGTATATGCTAGCTAGAAGACTACATTTGTTTTAGCTAGAGATTCAAATGCTGGGCAGATAGCTGGAGGGAGCACAGTCGACCTGAGTTACAGATGAACGGGTGACAGCTTCCTGTTAACAAGTCAATGTGCTTGGAATGACTGGTATGTATCTGAAAATAGCACGAGTACCGTTGAATGTAAAATGTTTCGTAGCAGTCTTTGTACAATTTACTGCCCCCTACGGTGCTTCTACGGTATCAAACGTGTCAGAAAAGTCTCTGCATGAGAATAACGTCATACAACATAGAATAATATTGAGAACGAGCACAATCGATTCGTAAAGTTGGAGGAGCAATGGTGATAAACGTATGCGTTTGCACAGCATGGGTCATCAAATTAGCGACCGATTTTTGACAAGAGGGGGAAGTGCACGGAACAGGAACAGGCACCCTCGGAAGCATCTGGTGAGTCAGGGGGCGGGGAGCGGGAGGCATTCCTTTGTAGTCTGATGGGGAAACCTTTGAAGTGATGCGAGGCACAAATGGTGTAATGGTGATGTGTGAGCGGCTTCCTTTCGAATCGGATGGGGGCGGGGGAGCAGGGGAGGGAGCGAGTGGGAGGGAACGAGCATATGGGGTGTGAGTGAGAGGTGAGGCCGAGCGGCAGGGGAGCAGCTTGGGAGCGCATTCCATTGACGTCTGATGCGAGGCTGATGGGTTTGACGTGCACGCGCGTCTCACACAAGTGCATCCCATGAACTGGACGTAATCTGCAGTTGGTAGAGATTTTGTTTTGTCTACTATATACTCGCCTATTAATCTCTGCGGGATATAATAGGCGAGACCTAAAAAACATGGCCGGGGAGCAGTGAGCTCATGTAAATACTAACTCCCGTACTCGATAGAAAGTAAAATTAGTGACTAGTGTTAAAAGGAAATTGTGATTTAACGCGGTTAGGGGGAATATTACAGTGACTGCGACGTTTCGTGGCCGGGAAGCAGTGAGATCAGGGTTAATGGCTACGCTCAAACTCGATGGAAAGTGAAATTTGTGACTAATATAGAAGAATTGTGATTTACCACGGTAAGGAAGATTACAGTGGCTGAGTGAGCTTACCGGTGTACTGGATCAGTCAGGTATACAGAGCGATTAGATGGTCCGCAGTCCAATCCAATTCCTGCGTGTAGTCAGAAAGGCAGGGTTGCCATGACTGCCTAATTATACTGTTGCCAAAGGACTTTGCCGCGAGGATGCGTGCACGTACACTACCTAGTGCGGTTACCTAGAGACGACGTGGCGTCCTCTAGTGTAACACGCAATGCGCGTGAGCCCGAGAACAAACGTAAGGACTAATGAATAGAGATTTTAAACGAACAATGAGTGCAGATAGATGGCTCATTCGATGATAGCGGCCTTGGACTGGTGGGCGCAACTTCACCAATTATCGCAGGGTCTGCCGGCCTGTAGCAGGCTATTTCTCTCGTGATTACAACGGATGTATCTTTAGAGGACGGGGGAGCTTTTCTTCAAGCCTTACAGGTCAGCGGAAGATGGCCGCCTTCCCACCGAGCTATTCATATCAATCTTCTTGAGCTAAGAGCAGTTTTTCTGGCGCTCCAAGTGTTTCTGCCAAGAATAAAAAATGCATCAGTGCTTGTCAGGACGGACAATACCACGACAATGCACTCCCTCAACAAACAAGGAGGTACAAAATCTCTCCTACTCTCTCAGGAACCCCAGCTTATCTGCCACTGGGCGATTCATCACAAAGTGCATATATCAGCGGAGTATGTCCCAGAAAAACAGAACGTCGTAGCAAATACGGTGATCAGACTAAAGACCCCTTGCCACAACATTTTCTCCCAATGGGGCAAACCGAACACAGATCTGTTCGCATCCCCAGAGGACGCGAAATGCCGGTACTTTGCAAGTTGGCGTCACCATCAGGGTTCATGGGGGATTGCCTTTTCAATAGCTTGGTCTGGCATATTTGCTTACAAAAAAACGCCTGTGAACCCATCTAGTCCTGGAGCTGTGGAGCCTTAATGGCTTCTATGGCACTAATAATCTCGTCCTTAGAAAAAGGTTCTGCAAGAAATTGATGCATTGCTTTCTTTAACCACACTGCAGCTACTTCAGCAAGATATTTATCCTGATCAACATTGTCGAGCACTATTCGCGAAGTGTACAAGTGTGTGTAGTACCTCAGAAACTCGTCACGAATCACTGGGGTACCATTGAGCAGGTTCCCCTGTGTTGATCATAGCTTCATAATACATGACCGCCCAGAAGACGAGCAAATCATTCCCGCAAGTGTGTGGCCCGGGCGCTCGCCGTAGCGGCGAACTGAGGCTTATCTACTCAGATAGTGTGTTTCGCGCTCTGTGGCCTCCCTGAACTCTGTTAGTAATGTTAACCGTCTATTTCCTGTGTTTCGGTCTGGGTGCAAGATTGACTCCCGCTGAGCTGCGTCTAAATCTGCCTGAGTGTTGTTCGGAGGTCTTGCAACACCCGGCGTGTTTAGCGATGCACACACCTCTCGCATAAGCCTTGAAGGCCTCCCAAAGTGTTGCCCATGACGAGACCGATCCTGTTTCAATTAAGCCTGGGCGGAGTTCGAGGAGTTCTTCTACGCGGAACTCCGTGAAGTGGCAAAAAAAATCTGCTGCGCTACACACAGCTCCGCGAGCGGCAGAGTTCCATCGAAAAATGCAGTTTGCGGTGATTGCACAGTGCGGATGCTTGTCCGCACTGTGCAATCATCGTGAACGGCACCTTGCACATCGCGAGAGTTCCCTTCTTTCCCTTTTCTGCCACTCGAGTAGATTTTTACTCAAGCGGTAGCTTTCTCAACGCGAACAAACAGTGTCTCATTGCGAGCAGTCGCTGGCATACACGACCACTCGCAATGAGAAACCTGACTACCCCGTGTTGAGAAATCTCACCTGGATGTTTATTTTTCATGCTCACTCTCGCCAACTTGATGTTGATGATCGCGAACGAGGAAAAATCTCGCCAGGAGGTTGATTTTCCTCGCTCGCGGTCGCCAACTTGACGTTGACGATCGTGAGCGAGGAAAAAAACTGTGCTGCGCTACACGAAGCAGAGTTTTTCGTAACTCCGTGAGCTCCGTGTAACGCGGAGTGCGGGAAACTCAGCGAACTCGGCAAGCGGAGCGCAGTTTACCGCCCAGGGTTAGTGTTAATGTCGAAATATTCGAATATTGCTTAACAAAGCTTGTTTTTAAATATGCTATCGGGTAAAGCCTGACCAGGGAATCTCCACTGCTATTCACTTCCCTCGGGTCTGAGAATTCAGAGGGTCAAGAGTACGAATGATCCAAGAGGGTTCTAGGCAGATGTAGGGTAGCCTTAAACCAGGCGGCTAATGAAGGGGTCACCAGCAAGTAGTCTAACCGCGTCCAGGTATGGTGTAGTGTCCATAGGCCCACTCGCCCGGGCGGCAGTGACTCTACACATCTAATAAGCCCAAGTCTTTACACAGCGCCAATAGGGCCATACAAGCTCGGGGTTTAGCATCAGTTGAGGTGGATGTACCATCCCTAAGTGGAACTAAAAGGTGATTGAAGTCCCCCCATGCATATGTGATCTGCGTCCACTTGAAGAATTTGTGAGTGGAGAGCCCTAAAAAAGTCTGGATCGTCCACATTAGGGGCGTTTAGGCAAACGCAATTTTGTGCCCCAAAAGATGTCCTGTCACAATCACGTACCGGCCCTTGCTGTCAGTTTGTGTCGATGAATGCTGAAATGGGAGTCGTTCATGGATGAGCACAGTTGCGCCCTTAGCATAAGAAATATAGTTAGCAAAGTATCTGTGGGGGCCCCAAGTTGTAGCAAACGATGTAGCCGGGGCTTTGGGCAAGTGCGTTTCCTGGAGGAATTCTACCACTGTCGGGTGTCTCTGTAAGTAGGTTAGTACTAGCCTACACTTTCTAGTGTTGTTTAATCCTCGCACATTCCAAGTAAGGAGTGACAGGTTGGTGTGCATAGACAAGCCATCACTTGCCATCAGGGAAGGTGTCTATCCATGTGTGTAAGTGTGCATTGCGAAAAACTACTTACCATATGAACAAATAACATAATAGGCATGGCAATAAATTATAATAGAAACGTACAAACCCCCTCCCCCCACCCATCCCTGCTAACCCCAACGCAGGGACATAACCCCATACCAAATAAGAAACATGCATCATTATTCTCCCAACTCAATGACAGAGATCAGTCACACATATGCAGTCTAACAATGAACCAATCAAAGGTAAACACCAGGTGAGAGAGGCAACTCCTCGCCGATCCACTCAACATGTATATTGTGCAACAGTGGATTAACCGTAGATCTATATGCTCTGAGCCATGTAACAAACACAAAATGTTAGCCCACTCAGTCTGATGTAAAAAACTCCATGCTGGCCGCCGAACAACTCTGCAGCGGAGAGGAGCCAGTCAGATGCCCTGCTTGGGAGCTCTCTACTCTTTTAAAGCCACAACAAAATACTTGGACAGCTGTAGGTGTATCAAACACTCAAGTCTTCCCATCCCCGTCTCCTCTCAATCAGGCAGGGTAAACCATGCCGTACCTGAGTCCCAAGTTTTTCAACGTGGCCTTCACTCCCGCAAACTTCCTCCGAGCATCTTGTACCATTGCTGGACAGTCAGGGAAAATCGATACCGTAGAACCCTGCCAGGACAATGTTCCCATCTCACGCGATAGTGGTAGCACAGTGTTGTGGTCTCGATAGTTCAACATTCTACAATGATCGGTCTGGGAGGAGTGCCCGGATTAGGACGAGGACCCAGGGAGCGGGGCGCTCTCTCAATGAGAAACATGGGAGGGAACGCTTCCTTACCAAACAAATCCATGAGCAATGTTTCTACAAAATGGTTCATTCCGCCAGTATTTGTGGCTTCTGCAATCCCATGAATGTGAAGGTTATGATGTCGACCTCTTGCTTCCAAGTCTTCGTTTTTCATTGCTATGAACGTATTAAAAAATTCCATGCGTTCTAGCTTTTTTATGGATTGCACGGTGCAATCTTCCAGATCAGAAACGTACCCTCAGCCGTGTCCAGATGACGTTCATGGACATCCAGCCTGATTCTCGTAGTGCCCAATCTCTTCTCTAGAGAGTCGAATCGACCATATAGGGAGCGAATACTGGCTCCTAATTCTGCCATAATGGCGTCTGACCTGTGGGGAGCCTCAGCTGTTCATGACCCCTCGCCACCGACCTCCGCCATGTTGAAATCTGCAGTCGCTGTAGGGGCACCAAGCTTGGGGAAGTGCAGTAACTTCTGATTAGGGTCTTTTTTTACCATCCCCTCCAATATAGCCAGTCTGTCCGCAAGAGCAGTTTTATCAGTAATGCTAAGTTAGCAGCGTGTATTACACTGTGTGGGGAGGCCAGATATAGCCACTGCCTATTGTAGCTAACATACACCTCAATGCGCAGTCCTTGCTCACTGTGTTTAATTAGGCGTAGCAAAGTTCCCAGAAAATGACGCCGGCAGTAAAACAAAGTCCTGACTCATACTGCAGGGCCAATGTATTTTAGGCTGGTCCCATCGTAGTCTGGCAATGCAGCAGCTCTTAAAGGGTGTCCCTGCCCGAATAGCAACAAGCATCTGTGGCCCATCAGCCCCCCCTGCACCTAAGCCGTAATATCGCCCGACCGGGCGGTCGGCCCCCAGGCTCACCCGCTGTCCCTGTCGCCATGGGGCCTCTGGGGGTTTGGCATGCGGACAGCTGCTGTGAGAGAAAGGTACGAAAGGTCGGCAGGATGCTTGCTCCTACCGTTTCGGGGCCCACGCGGGATCAGGCGTGGCCCGCGCCTGATGCAATATGCTTGGGTCGCCCCCCAGGCCTCACAAAGGCCAGAAGGCCAGCAGACCGCTCGCTCCTACCGGAGTGGAGGATCAAACACGGCCCGCGTCGGCGGTAATTTGCTTGGGGTGCGCCCCAGGCCTCACGAAGCCGCCAGACATGTCCGGAGAACCAAGGCCCCAAGGTTCTTCAGGATGGCAATGGCAGCTTCTCGGGGTATCGAAGCGTGCGGATCAGCGGATCTCCCAGGGCTACATGGCCATCTTGGTCGGTAGCCTGCCCATGCCCCCGTCACTTTGAGGTTAATAATCTATTTTTAGTGCTTCTTGGAATACGAGTCTTTATAAATGTAAATTGATACTTGTATAGCGCACTACTCACCCGCAAGGGTCTCAAGGCACTTGTACGAATACCGCTGTGGAACCCATCCTGGCTTTCCCTGTGAGGCATCCACTCCTGGGCACCCCCAAGGTGGAGGCCAGGCATCTTTAGCATTGTGGGGGCCATTGTGGAGATTAAGCAAGCTATTGCCCAGAGTTGCAGAGTGGGACTCTATGATTGGAATAGGCACCGAGGCGAGAATTATCAGGTCCGTGGAATTTTTGAGCCCAAGACCCGCCCAGGCAGGGAATTGAACCCTGGTCCCGGGCTAGACCTCTGCATCAGGGTCTACCACTCTAACCATTGAGCCACACTTCTCCACTATAGACTGAATTACCAGAATAATGGGTAGCCATTACTACTTTTCTCAGTGTGGAAGCTGTTACCACTCAAGTGTTCATTGTGTCAGGAGTTTAGAGTATCTAGAGATTTTGCTTCACTCACTGGGCACTCGCATAATTTCATCAAAATCTCAGGTATCGTAGTGGAAAATAACATCACAAAACATTTGTACATGACAATCCAGGACATAACATCATGAAATTCGTAAAAAATGTACTTCAACGCAGTTAATAAAAATAGCGTGCAAAATGCGGAGACCTTCACCTCCTAAAACTGCCAGGGGTAAAAGTGTTGTGCGATCAGTAGTTTTATTGGTGATGCCTGCTCTAAGCAACACGAAATAACAGGAGGAAACAACATGTGCCCCCTTCGCATGCACCCCCAGGCCCAAATCGGGCAGGGGGCCTCCCTAACCCCTCATGCCCTCCCTTAGTTCCTCTTTAATCTTCCTTATACCCATTCATTTTATCGTAAATATTCCCCATGTTCTGGCAACCCCCTAGCCGTGACCACATGTACTACTTAAACATAGGTGAACACGTGCGAAAATATGTGTATTTGCGTCCGAATTATCTGCACAGAAAAGATATGAGAGGCGGAGACTTATACACATAGGTTAGTGAATAGCATTTTGTAGTATATTATATTAGCACTGTTCTAGTACTACCACTAAACGTACTGCAAAATGCAGTTTGTGAATAGGGCCCCAACTTCCAAAGTCTCCACTCCCCGCATCACCTCCACCTGCTTTGCACCTACGGCCTCATGCACGCCTCCTCCCAGACATCTCTGCGCACCCGCCTCACAGAACGACATAACTCTAATTGGGTGGGCCTTTTTGTTCCCGATCACAATAATCCCTTTTGCAGGCGATCATTACATAAGAAATTGTCATTGTTTTGGGGTTTTCACAACCTCTTGGAAAAAACTAATTTTCCTTGTCAGTGCTAATTATGAGTGACAATTTCTTCACAGGCCGTAAAAGTGCTACACGCCCCCAGAATAAAGGCCGCTGTGACACTTCTTGACAGGACTTTGTCTTCCCGCGCTCCTCTTCTTTTTGTCGACGAGGAGCGCTCTGCTTGTCTCTAACAAATCTGTTGCCTCCTTGGAAATGTGACAGGGGTGGTGTTTAACCTGAACGCAAGCCTCTGGCGCCTCTTATTAAAAGTGACAGCGCGAGACCCTCCCCCTTTTATTCCCTGTGATCCACGCAGACAGTCCCTCACTGCGTGCCGACATAATAAAAAAAACACAAACTATAGCAAGCGATATGAGCGCCTTCTAAACAATATCTGAATGACAATCACGCGCCACATCCCGCCGAGAATCCTCCGCTTTTATTCTCCGAAGAAAAGGAAGGTTTTCTTAATTTTTTTCGCTTGAAAAGCCCCTTTTCAAAGAAGGGTTGATGGGGGAGACATAGGTAGACACCATCGTTCACTCCTTTGCACCCACGCACTGGGAGGTGCAGCTAGAGAAGGTGGGGCGGGTGATGAGACACTTGTCGCAGAAAGACGCCGAGATTCTGGTGGCTGCTGTGCCAGGGCATCCATCAGTTAGCTATGAAGTTACCACCTGATGTCAAGCTTTAAGATAAAGACCCACTTTTAGCTATATTTGGAAACATAGGCTGTTCTGTAGTCAAAAAACAACTTTCACCTATTGCCTTGTCTATAGATTTTGAAGTGAGAGCGCTCTGTAAACTGGTCTGCACTTTTAAATCTGAATTGGATGAAACTAGAAGTGAATGAGATGTGTGACCGTTCACTGCTTCTTTCTGCTGTTACTATTTTAATATGTTTTGACCTGCACACGATCAATGCCAGAGCCACCATATTTCAAGAAGTTGCTCAGCACCACCAACTGCAGTCATAAATCCACAAAATATCATCCCTGCCATTTTGAGTAGACCTCTCAGACAATGAGTGCATTCAGATCCTCATCACAGGAAGAGAAGTTTTTAACCCCGCACAGCCCAAATCCTGAATGCTGCAAAATGGCTGAAAAGTGATAGGTTTGTGATTCAGAAAAACACAGTATAAACAAATAGATCTGTGTATCTTAAGTATTCAGGCCATAAGGTATGACTGCTCAGTTCCTCTCCTGTGCTGAGTTGACAGTGGTTTTGAGATGTATCTGTTTCTCCGGTGTCAAAGGGTGCGGAGTGTATTTGATTTGATTTTTGATTTGATTTGATTTATTTATTTCTAGAGCGCACGAATGACCGAAGGCGTCTTGGCGCTATGACATGCCCGTAGTCCTGAGCTGGTCTTAGGTTTATGCCGTGAACAACCATGTTTTAATTTGCTTTCTGAACAAGTCCAAAGATGGGCTGTTTTTTATATCTAATGGTAGTTGATTCCATGTCCTTGCTGCGTGAACGAGGAAACTTTCCCCCCCAGTTCGCTCGTTTGAACTTGGGTATTGCTATCAGTTTTTGTTGGCCAGATCTAAGTAGTCTGGATGGTTCGTATTTCCTCAACTGCGTCTTTATGAAAAGAGGTCCTTTGCCCTGCAGGGCCTTATAGGTCAAACATAGTGATTTAAATTTGACTCTTTTGGCGACTGGAAGCCAATGAAGTGATGCTAACTTATGGCTAACGGACTGAAACTTTGGTATGTCCAGGATCAGTCTTGCTGCTGCATTTTGAAGACACTGCATCTTATCTATGATTTTTGTTCTAGCTCCTGCATACAGTGCATTTCCGTAGTCCAGGCGGGATAAAGCGAGCGCTGTCACTACCGTTTTACGTGCATCTTGGGGCAAATATGGAAGTATTTTCTTTATCATTTTTAGTATTAGCCAAAAAGACGATGCCAGTTTGTTTACTTGGGCTTCGAATGCTAGCTTGGTGTCTATCATGAATCCCAAATCTTTCACCTTCTCCGAGGGGTCTGGGCGTATGTAGTATATTGGTGTTGATAATAAATAGAAGAATCCAGTAGAATTGAAATGAAGTTTAATCCAAACGAAGAGCACGTCCTAGTACATCAGCTGACAGGCAGAACTGAACCTAGAGCATACACCAACATACTAGAACTAGAACATAGCATTCAAAGGAATACAACAATAATGTTAAAGGGAAACTACAATAATAAAACACATACTACATATCTTCCCTTTTTCAAAAAAAAAAAAAAAAACTTACTTATACACAATAAATTCTTTAAATTTCAAAGGTTTTTTAACAATTCTACCAAAAGAAGATTTCTGATTGTCACAAATTACATTGTCACTGATGTACCCATCACCCATGACAACGTTCTTATCCGATGAACAAGAAGGTACATCTTGAGTAGGAAGAGTTTCAAGATTGCTCATATCGCTTTCATCATTAACCTGCTTGTCATAACACCAAAAATGTCCATGAGAAAAGTTCTTACACTCAGCAGGGTGATTAACTGACAAGGGTTGAGTTGGAGCTAAGCGACTAAGATGCCATTTCTCACCATTTTCTAAAGTGACAGAATTCTGATGAAGTTTAACAACTTTCTTTGGAGAGCTAAATTTGTTCTGACCTTTACAAACCTTTCTCTGATTTTTAGCAGATACCCATTGTCCAACTTGCAACCGGACAGGTTTAGAACCATGTTTGGCTTTATAATAAATTCTATTTTTGGTTTGAGATGCAACCAAATTAGATTTCACTTCATCAATATCATAGAAACACATATCATTCTTCTTCATCCAACCAGGATTAGTTTTAGAAAGTGGTTTTCTACATCTCATGAGGGAAAATGGACTCAAACCTAAAGAAGGATGAGGTGTCACACGATAAACCCAAAGCATTTTCAAAAACTCACACTTCCATTCAAGTTTAGATTTAACACAAAGTTGCAGAGTACTTTTAATAATTCGATTAAGTCTCTCCACAACACCATTGCAAGAAGGATGATTCAATGGAGACAACTTGTGTTTAATGCCTTTAGAAACAAAGAACGATTGCATATCTTTAGATTTAAACTGTGAACCATTGTCTGTAAGGATGGATGCAGGATAACCTTCTTGAACAAAAATCCTTTCCAGAAAACCGATAACACAAACAGCATTGACTTTATCCACTACTTCTATTTCAAACCATCTAGAAAACAAGTCAACCAAAACCACAATAAATTTAACAGTCTGATCGAACCACGAAATAGGACCCATAATGTCCATTGATAAATCCTCCCAAGGGAGATTAGGAGAAGTTACTTCACCCAAAGGTGGATTAAAAGTCTTCTTGGATTTATCAGAAGTCTCACAACTGACACACTCTCTGACAAATTTCTCAATTTTACCATCCATGCCAGGCCACCAATAATGGTCCCTCACTCTAGATTTAGTACGAGAAATGCCTCGATGACCTTCATGAGATAACTGAACAATATTGTCTCTTAAAGACTCCGGAGGAATTATTTTATCACCTCTGCAAAGAAAATGATCGCACACAGAAAGTTCATTTCTGACTTCCCAAAAACCTCTCATGACATCATTTAATTCCTTTTTAGAAAAATCATTCCAACCAGACACAACTTTAGACTTCACACTACTCAAAATACTGTCTTCAGAATCAGCCTTAGTCCACTGCTCTAAAGAAATGGAGTCAAAAACTTTGTCATTAGAAACTATATTAGCAACAGAAAAATCATTCCAAGAATTCCTATCAGCTTCAAAAATAGGTAAAGAAGATCTACTTAAAAAATCTGCAATCACGTTCTTTGCTCCAGGAACATATCTAACTTCAAAAATGAAATCTTGTAAGCGCATGGACAATCTTGCAATACGAGCAGTAGCTTTAAAAAGGCCATCAGTAGTTAGTAACTTAGTAAAAGGTTTGTGATCAGACCTGACATAAAAAAAACTTCCCCCACACAAACTTTCTGAAATGTTCCAGTGCCCACACCACAGCTAATGTTTCTCGTTCAATTACGGAGTATTTTCTTCCGTAGGAGTCAATGATCTAGAAGCAAATGCAATTATAACTTCAATACTGTTTTTAGAAACTTGGCTTAAAACTGCACCCAATCCCTTTGAACTAGCATCTGTGGTAATAAATGTGGTGGCAGCAGGATCAAAATCTTGAAGATTTGGAGCACTACAAACAGCTTTCTTTATGAGATCAAAAGCTTGCTGACATTCATCCGACCAAACAAAAGAAACCTTGTTCTTTAATAAACATCTCATGTGGTATGTCTTCTCAGAAAAATTAGAAACAAACTTAGAATAAAATTCTGCCAATCCTAAGAATGATCTCAGATCATCTTTGGACTTGGGAGATGAAGCATCCAAAATAGCCCTGATTAACTTGGTTTTGGGCCTAATACCATGTTCTCCAATTTCATGCCCCAAGTAAACCACTTTATTTTCAGAAAATTTACATTTAGAAATTTCAGCAGTGAGGCCTCTTTCATCAAGAATACTTAAAACATTCCTCAACCTAGAGTCATGTTGAGAAGAATTCTTACCCATGATAAGTATATCGTCTTGAAAAAAGATAACGCCATGCAGTTCTCCAAAAAGCTGTGACATCAACCTTTGAAAAACCGCAGCTGCGGAAGCTAAGCCGAAAGGCATTCTTCGAAAACGAAAGCAGCCAAAAGGAGTACAAAATGCTGTCAAATCTCTACAAGAATGGTGCAAAGGAATTTGGTGATACGCTGAAGATAAATCAAGCGTAGAAAAGAACTTGGCACCACATGTTAATGATAACATTTCATCAATCCTAGGTAACGGATACTGGTCAACAATAATATTCTGATTAAGATTTCGAAGGTCAACACATAAACAAATTTTTCCATTGGCCCGTCTTGCAACAACCAATGGAGAAATCCACTCAGCAGCTTCGATGGGTTGAATAATACCAATATCTTGTAACTTCTGTAGTTCGTTTTTGACTTCATCTTTAACAATCAAAGGAATATTTCGAACTTTATGAATTTTAGGAATTGCGTCACTCTTCAGTCTAATCATATGAGAAAAACCTTTGAATTTACCAATCTTACCTGAAAATACATTGGCAAACTCTTTCAAAACCCAATTTTTAGTGTCCACACTTACACCAGCAACAAGAACTTGTTCAGGACTGTTAGGATCCAAAATGATATGTAACGATTTTTGGGCCCTCCAACCTAAAACAGATGGACCACACGTAGCAATGTATAATTTACAAAATGCAGTATGAAATTTGAATTCAAACAATAAAGGACGAAATCCTAACATTTCAATATTGTTACCAGTAAAACTATCAGGTGAAATATCAGTAGGCTCAAGATGAGGACCTAAGTCGTTAACTAACTCTTTCTCCCACACTTCCTTGTTGACTATAGTGTAGGGTGAGCCCGAATCTGCTTCAACTTGGACAGGAATCCCTCCAAATTTAACAATGCATAAAGGTTTACTTTTGACAGATTCGTCAACACTTAAAACAATATTGCACTGAAATCTTCCTGTAACAGGGGATAAAGAGTTATCAACATCAGAATCAGAAGAATCAGTATCGTTAATACAGGAAACTTTTGGTCGTTGAAATGAACCTCTGTTGCAAACCTTCGCATAATGTCCAAGAACTCCACAATTAGAGCATTTCACAGATCTTGCAGGACATTTGTCAAAACCAGCGTTGTGATTTTTATCTCCACAACGATAACAGGCAATAGTAGTATTGTTCTTATTGTACATCTGCTTAAACATTGGCTTCTGTTTTGCAAAACCTTTCTGAAAACCTTTATTGGTCTGAAAGTTCTTGAAATTCTTTTTCTTTGATACGTCTTTATTATTATTGTTGACAGAAATTTTGTTGACACCAGAAGTAGTAGAAGTAGAAGTGGAAGGAGATTCAGTTTGTTCTGACAGAGCTTTAGAACTCGTGTCAGAAAGCTCAGCTTTTTTAAATAAAGTAATTACATCTTTTAAGCTAGATTCTCCTTCAATCCACAACCTGTCCTGAATACTCTTATTCCTTGAGCAGACAACCACTTGGTCGCGGATAAGTTCATCATGTAAGACGCCAAATTTACAATGCATTGCAAGCAGTTTAAGTTGCGAAACATACTCCTCCACAGACTCATTCTCAGACTGTTTTCTTTTAAAGAATGCACGTCTAGTGACACCAATACAAACTGTAGGTGAATAGTGTTCAGTCAAATCAGATAGAGCTGCATTAAAAATGTTAACATCACCTGATCTATCAGGTTTCTGCATTTGGTTGTAAACTCTTAGCCCTTCAGGACCAAGACTGTGCAAAAGCATTCTCATTTTGCGTTCAGGTGTCAATAATCCAACATTGTCTTCTAAAGTGGCAATGTAATTAAGGAAATGATCTTTCCATTCAGACCATTTAATGACAGGTTCCCCAGGAGAAGTTAAAAATTCTTTAGGAGTACTAATGTTGATGTTAATACAAGAAGAAGATGTGGAGCTGTTTGTAGTAGAACCAGAAGCAGCAGTAGAATTATCTCCAGCATTTTCATTACTCATGTTTAAACAAAATGAAGAAAAGATAGAATTTTTTTTTTTTGTTGTTGAAATAATTAAAATGAATGAACTCACATAAAACACGATAATGAAGAAATGTAGAATCAATCCGTTGGATAATTGAAGAAAAGACGTGCTCTAGAAGAAAAACGCTCCGAAGGAATAATTAGTAATACTTAAAATGGAGGCACGTACAACGTGAAGGTCATGACACAACAAGGAATGTGCGCAATACGCTAAAGATTCTTGTGCGTAGCAGCACGCTTTCCAATACGTCACAACATACGTATGCACCTTGACGTGCGTTGCCACAAGCGTGTTACCACTTACGTAAGCACCCTGACGTGTGTTGCCTCTCGCGTTCAGTCTGACGCGCGGTGTCTCTCTCGTAAGGAGTAACTAGGCAACAGCAGGACGTTGGAGCGCTGAAAAGCTCGAGGAACGTGAAAGCCGAACGGATAGTCTTCTTGAAGGTAAACAAATCTTACCAGAGTTAAAATCACGAAGTAAAGTTGAGAAAAAGAAGAAATGAGTTCCAGGAAGGAAAAGCTCAGAAATCCAACAATCGTTAAATCCAAAGTGTACTTACAATAAAAATCAAGTCCAACGGTGTATTTTCAATAAAAAAAAAATCCAAAATGTAATTATCCATAAGGTTCTTGAATAATCCCAATCGTCGCCAGTTTTTGTAGTATATTGGTGTTGATAATAAATAGAAGAATCCAGTAGAATTGAAATGAAGTTTAATCCAAAAGAAGAGCACGTCCTAGTACATCAGCTGACAGGCAGAACTGAACCTAGAGCATACACCAACATACTAGAACTAGAACATAGCATTCAAAGGAATACAACAATAATGTTAAAGGGAAACTACAATAATAAAACACATACTACACGGAGCCAGGGGCATTATGCTCATTTGCTTCATTTCACCAAATGCAGGGGATATCTTTTTTAAGTTATCTCCCTAGGACACAGCATTAGGTCTGGATGTATTGTGAACGCCTTCAATTTTGCCAAGTATCAGGATTCTAAATCGTCTGTGGTTTGTGACAGACATTTGTGCTTAAGTGTGAATGTGCTCAGTTTCAGTGTCCATTGCGGTGACAACTGCATAATAATGAAGGTGACTCGAGACTCTACTAAAGAGATCTTTTCACAATGATATTTGGGGCAGTGTATGAGGGATGACTAATGTTTTGGAAGGCGGTCATACATTAGAAAATAAAGAGGCCTATAACAAGGAAGGACGTTTTTATCCAAGAGTTGGTGGCACTGAGTCTCCTAAGTAGTAGACCGCTGTGGCCATCCAATCAAAAGTAAAGAGTGCCCTCCTACCCATTCTCACAATCACCACCAATAAATGTTTTGGAATGCTTCTTTGTTTGGTGATTCCTGGTTGGGCTGTAAACGCTACTGGAACTTTATAGATCAGTCCGCCCCTTTCAAATGTAAATTTGTATGGGCTGTCCCCTAATTTCCCGAAAGGTGCAATATTGCAACCCTGTCCCTATAGGCATCTAGAATGTGATAGAAAATACGGCTTCCCACTACTTAGTAAAATAATTTCTCAAATCATCCAGAATCAACCTATGTTGCCCATGAGGGGCCAGGATCATGGAATTTTATTTTATTTTATGTCCGACAACTTTGTTTTATAATATACAATATTTTGCAAGAGAGTGAACTGGGTTGTGCTATTGAGCACAATGTGAGACTGGCAAGCCTTGAGTGGTAGTTTTCTTACACGAGTTTATGTGAGCGAGAACACAACATGATACAGTGATTCAGATGTCATGGCACTCGCCCTAGAATGTTATGTTTTCTGACACAAGATTGTGAATGCACTGATAACGTGTTACAAACAAGCATTGCCACTCACCTGAGAGTGGTAGTGTTCTGGAGCAGTATTCATATTTTAACTGAGTTAAGGTAACATTCTTGGTTCATTGTTTATATTGATAGGTAATTACGTTTTACTATTTATAGGGAAATCAGCACCCGGACCTGTGATCTTGTACTATATATCTTAGATTTTATCTATAGTAGGGGACTCCTCGAGGGCTGTTTTTCTCATGTAATGGCTTTAATTAACTGTGCATGTTAAAGAAATTTGGATTAGATTTGATTTGGCGCAGGATTGAGTGACTGCACATGCAACGTGATACAGACTCGTCATGCCATACACCTGAGTGTGTTCGTTTTCCAGAGCAGGATTCCCTATACCCCTGCTCGCGCCCTAAAATCCAGTAATCTGGGCCTTCTCCAGATTGATAGGATTTGGCGAGTAAGATGGGGTGGAAGAACTTTTTCAAATTGTGCAGCAAAGATATGGAACAAAATATCAACAGCCAGGAGATTTCTGTCAAATCGACAATCCTTTAGGAAAGATCTGAAAACTTGGCTGTTTACCTCAATCTAGCTCCTGTAACATAGGCTGTACCCGTTCCATACACACCAGCGCCAAGACGCCATTCATTCAAGCGCTATGTAAACATATATCCTATCCTATCCTACTTGTGAGGACCGGTTCAAAGGGTAATAGAATATGCAAAACCAAACTAGATCCAGAACTAGATTATTCCCTGCTTTGTTAGCTACAATCACCAATGGTGGAGCTTGGGCTACAGAAGCCCCTGGTTTGTAGGGATCACCCAGTGTTAGAGAAATAAATGAATGAATGTATGAATGAATGAATGAGCGAACTGAAAAAAATGTATGTATGACAGAGACTTGCAAACCAATATCGCTTTAGGAAAAGAGATTGGCTTAAATTGCTTTTTAAACTTATAGATGATATCCAATCAGCTTTATACTAATAGGCAGAGTATTCTGCAGTCTAGGGGTGAGAACCTAGAAAGAGCAGTCTAGCGGGAGAGTACCTGAAAACCGGAACCACCAGAAGTCATTTGGCTCTGAATTGAAGGAAGCTGGTAAGGAGCCTGTCTTAAAAAAAGAGAGCCTTTCAAGTTAAATAGAGTGATAGAAAAGGGCTTGGCCCTGATTTTGGCACATCAATAAATAAGTAGCCAATGTTGCTTCTTCTGTATAGCTGAAATGGAAGTTAGCACCTGAAAGCAACATACTAGTTGTACAAAGTCATATATCTGATAAAGACTTCTAGCCGCATATTCCTTACCTTGAAATATCCCCAGGCATCAGACTGAAGATTTTTAAACATACCCCTGCACATCAGAATTCCGCTCTTTGTCGGCTACACCGGAAATAAGCTGTACGATACTTATATGGGCACCACCCCAGTGCACCAATGTCAGTTCTTTCCTTTTCATGGCAGTTAGTGCTGATTCTGTCTGAGCTTCGCTCAGCTATTTTTGACTGCTATTTTGTGACTTTTGTTGACTATTTTTAAGAGTTTTTCTCCCCTGGTATGAGGAATGTCACCCAAGAAATCATCTGGTTTAAAGCCTTGTGGAGTCTGTTACTGGCAGATGTCTGTGACAGATGCCCACTTGGTGTGTTTGTGTCGCTGCATGACGTCGGATGGCTCCACGATGCTTAATATCTCAGTCACAAGGAAAGTCCTGGGATCGTTCGCTGAGCTGCACTCAGCGGTCGTCGTCACACTCCAAGTCTTCAGGGAAATTGGGTAAGTTCCACAAACACAAACAATCCAAGAAGTTGAAGAGGTCTTCGACTTCATTGCATCTGTCAAAGTCATCCAAAAAGGGACAGGAGCATGGGCACTCCAGGCTTTGCGCTTCTGCAGAGATTGAGTCCCCTTCAGGCTTCCCTGACTCTCAGGGAGCCGGAGTGACCCCTAACCAGCTCCAAGAATTTTATGAGGTCATTCACCTCAAATTTGGGTGATCCAGCCCCTCTGGAGCACATGTGGGCTCCACAGCTTTGGAAGGGGGCCCTACAGGATCCCCGCTGGTGGGTTTGCCTTCGGCACAAGGTGAGTACCGTGGATCCCTTGCTGGATCCACAGCAGAGTCACTGACAGGACTTTCTTCAATCCCCATTCCAGTTCCAATGCCCCTGGCGCTGCCAACGCAGGCGCCATCCCCTTCCCCAATCCTGATTCCGACACTGAGTCAGATGTGCATAGCAGATGCCTCGTCTGGCGCCGACCTGAACCATGTTCTTTGGAGCAGAGCAAGTGCCTTTTCTCTTGATAAGCCTTGAGTCTGGGAGGTATGGGAGGGGTTCGAGGACCCTTATGGTTACCAACATCCCTTAGATGGGGACAACTGATAAGAGGAACTGGCGGAGGTCAATGGGCTAGACACTGCGCCTAACACTGACATGGTCTCTCCTCCTACCATGGCTCTGGAGGAGGGAGCCTCTTTTGTTATAGTGGTGAGTAGGGCAGTTGAGGTCTTGGACTTTAACCTGCCTCAGTGGTAGTCAAGACAGACGCATGACAGAGGTGTCACCCCCTCTGGACCCTGACTCCCATTTAATGAAGCCCTTGTTGTAGGCCTACTTGGGGCCTTGTCCAAGCCCTGCATAGGATACTTCTAGGATCAATTCCGCGTGTTCCCTGTCACTCCAAGGGATATGGAATTTAAAAGGCTGGATATCTTTGGAAAGAGGATGTTCTCTTCTGCAAGTTTTGCACTGCGGTTGTTGAACACCACATATCTTTTGGGCCAATATTCCCATATGATCTGCGATTCTGTTGTGCAGTGTTCGGCCCCAGGTTCCGGAGGAGGCCTGAGCCTTAATCTTCCAAGATATTACTGATGGGAGACACGCAGCAAAGTTCACCTTCGTCCTATCCTAAACCTGCACCTTCTAAACTTCTTCCTGATAAAAAAGGAGAAATTCAAGATGCCCATGCTTGCGCACGTTCTATCTGCCCCGTCCTGCCTGCAGTGCTCACAGACATTAACTGTGATTCACGGTGCACCAAGAGCACTTTCAGTTTACTGTGCTTCCTTTTGGCCTTATCAGCGCCCCTCTGGTGTTCACAAATTTGATGGTGGTTGTTGCAGCTCATCTGTGGAGATTGGGGGTTCCAGGCTTTCCCTACCTGGACGATTGGCTGCTTAAAGTGGCCTCACCCCAGGCAGTCATCTCCCACATCCAGACTGTGGCAAACTTTCTGCACTCACTGGGGCCCACCATCAACATGCCAAAGTTACACCTGACTCCCTCTCAGATGCTCCCTTTCATGTGAGCTGTTCTCAACAAAGTGCAGTTTATGGTGTATCCTCCCAAGCAGCGAGTCTAGGATATTCAGGCTATGATGCCAATGCCTCTATCATGGATTTTGGTGAATAACACTATGAGGTTGTTGGGCCTCATGGCCTCCTGCATCCTGCTTGTGACTGATGCGGTTGGCATATGCATGCCTCACAGTGGGACCTGAAGTCCCAGTGGGCGCATCATCAGGAGAATCCCTCCGACAGAGTTCAGATCTCGAAGGAAACTGTGAAAAATCTTTGTGGTGGCTGATAAACCGCGATTGGGTCAGTGGAAGACCTCCTTCCCTTCCCAAGCCAGAACTGGCTGTGGTGACAGATACATTACTTCAAATGGAAGAGGTGGGGAGCAGAGAACTCAGGTCTCTGGCAGAGCCCTGACTCCACAACAACTGCTGGAGGTTTGGGCAATTCACTTGGCATTGAAAGCCTTTCTTCCTTCAATTCAGGGAAGACTTGGACAGGTGTTCATGGGTAACACTAGCTCCCTGTGGTACTGCAACAAACAGGGCGGGGTGGGGTCATGGAACCTCTGTCAGAGGCTGTGCATCTCTAGACATTGCTGGAACGCCAGGGCATTTCCATTGTGGTTTAATAGCTGGCAGGCTCTCTGAAAGCCAGGGCCGAAGATGCCTAGTGGATTACGAATGGCATCTCCATCTGGAAGTGGTGCAAGGACTCTTTCAGCAGTGGCGAGAGCTTTGGTTAGATCTGTTCACCACCACAGAGAATGCACAAAGCCAGCAGTTTTGCGCGCTGGAGTTTCCAAGGCAACCCTTGCTCTGAGATGCTTTTCGTCTTGAGTGAAGCTCCGGCCTTCTGTATTCTAAATTCTAAACTTGCTTCTGTTCAGAAAGAACCTAAAAACCTGGCTCTTCCCTATCATAGTTACTTGTTGTCTTACTCCGACCGTGCAGCACCTAGACACCTTCGGATAAGTTTTTTGCACTCAATAAATTATTATAACATAACATATGCCTTTCCGCAAATACCACTCCTGCCCAGAGTTCTCAAGAAGATCAGGAACAACCGGCCCCAAGTTATTCTTGTGTCCCCGGTTTGGGCTGGGTAATTCTGGTATCCTGAGCTGTTGAGCATGTCAATCGCCCTCCGATCAGTCTGCCCCTTCAAGAGGATCTTCTGCAGGAATGTATGACGTTACAACGCATACTTTTACAACGCATACCTTTACAACACATTTTTTACAACACAGCATCCATTACAACGCATTCTATTACAACGCATGCCATTACAACAAATTTTTAAAACACGACCTTTACAACGCATTCCATTACAACGCATACTACCTTTACAACGCATACCATTACAACGCATACCATTACATTGCATGTATGGTAAGTATTGGATAGTTTAGGGGTAAAAATTACTATTCTAACTCCAGGGGGTGCAACAGTAGGGTAAGTGTTGGATAGTGTAGGGGTAAAAATTACTATTCTAACTCCAGGGGGTGCAACAGTAGGGTAAGTGTTGGATAGTGTAGGGGTAAAAATTACTATTCTAACTCCAGGGGGTGCAACAGTAGGGTAAGTGTTGGATGCGTTGTAATGGTATGCGTTTTAATGACTGCGTTGTAATGACATGCATTGTAGTGGTATGCGTTGTAGTGTCATGCGTTGTAATTGTTGCATTGTAATGGCATGCGTTGTAATGGATGTTGCGTTGTAAAAGTTTTGTTGTAATGGTAGTGCGTTGTAAAAGTTGCGCTGTAAAGGTTGTTTCCCCTTCTGCAGCATTGGAGGGTAGTGCACCCAATCCTGCATACCCTTCATCTTCATGCGTGGAGATTGAGCAGCGACAGTTGACAGCTTTTGACTTTCCTCCTAAAGTCTGTGATGTTATTCTGGCAGCCAAGCATCCCTCCACCAAGTTGGTATATACCTGCCGTTGGAATAAGTTTGTGACATGGTGTCATTCCCATAACATTGATCTCCTTTCTGCATCTCCATCCCAGGTTATTTTTTTTGCTCCTTCTTTAGCCCAGTAGGGTTCTATGCTGGGCACAGTTAAAGGTTATCTTTCAACCATTTTGATGTTTTTGCAGTTATTTAAGTTACTTGTTGTGACTTGTGACTAGGTTACAGACGCCCTCAGCACACCCTCCATATGCTGCCTTCTACCCGGATAAGTTGGTTCTCCAGACATGTTTCCTTCCTTTGAAAGGTTGTAACTCCCTTCCCTGTAAGCCAAATTCCTGCCTACCTTCTTTGCTCTGCCTCATCCCTCTGGAAAGGAGGAGAGACTCCACAGTCTGAATCTAAAATTAGTAAGACCATGCAAAAGACTTCCGGGTGGACGATTAACTCTTCGTGGGGTATGTGGAAGCTAAGAAGGGGAAGGCTGTGCAAAAACGGACCATCTCTAGATGGATAGTGCTCTGCATAAAGATCTGCTATGTACTGGCCAAGAATCAACCCCTTTAGGGTTTGCATGCTCATTCCAGCAGAGATAAGACTGCGACCACTGTGTTAGCACGTGGAGGTCCTGTTCGCAATATCTGTCAGGCAGCAATGTGGGCATCTTTGCACATGTTTACCAAACACTGCTGCCTGGACAGTCAGGTCCATTGCAATGGGCACTTTGCCCATTCGGTCCTTTGGGGATTCTTAATTTAGAATTGGCTTTGCAGAACTACCTCGGGGAAGGCAGTGCTTGTGTATCTATTTTAAGGTAAGGAATCTGCTGCTAGAGGTCTCTATCAGATGAACAAGTTACTTACCTTGAGTAACTCCTAATCTAATAGAGACACTATTTAGCCACAGATTCCTTACCAATCCTCCCCAGTCTGGGAGCTGATTGTAGGATCAGGGACACCCTTCTCAGGGCCTTAGTGTTTCCACACCAGTGGTAAGTTTTCATGGTAGCACCGTGCTCATGGTATGGAAATTCGCAAAAGTAGCTGATTTCAGGGTACCAAGGTGGCGCCTATATAGGTACCATGCATTTAATTTCAAGTGCAGTTGATGCAGCCGACGTGGAGCCGAACACTCCACCTACCGGCGTGCAGGGGTACTGCTAAAAAATCTTCTGGATCCACTCAGACGCCTTGTGATATTCTAAGGTAAGGAATCTGTGGCTAGATAAAGTCTCCACAAGGTAAGGCGTTACCGAAGGTAAGTAACTTGTTCTTTAGAACCTTTTACATTTTTCTCCTAATACAGCAGTGAGGTGCATACAGAAGGATGATTGGGGATGGACCTATCTTTAAGAAAAATTGCCTGCCAAGTTAAATAGAGTGAGAAAGAGGTCCAGGGTCCTGAATTTGGCACATCTAGATACAGTCAATATAGTATATTCGTCTTTATTGGTGAAAAGAAAGCAACCAGCTAACAATGGCAAAGATGCGATAGTGGGCCATGGAGAGAGAAAAGTAAAAATATTCTTGAGGAGATCAAGCGGAGTCAAAAGAACTAATTTGAAACCAGACTTTAATATTGAAAGGCCCAAATACTCCACAAATTCTGAGCACGCATTTTGTAGTACAAACATTGGAGTAGAATGTAAGTGGTAAAACATAGTAGGTATAGTATACCTTAATCACAAAATAACTATGACACATTAGATTACAAATGGAACAGTTCAAAAGAACGTAAAATAAGATTATACATGATTATTTAACAGACTCCATAATTTTCTGAATCAAAATATAGCTGACTAAATTTCATACACAGACACTGCTCTATAGATCTCAGGTAAATTGTGCCCAGATTTGATCTAATCTTTAAATAGCGAGGGCGTCCCTTGCTTTAGCCAGGGCCAGCTCTGACTCAAGTTTGTCAAATAACAATCCACCACTCCACTGCCCTAGGAGGAATGGGGGAAACCCATACTCTAGCAATGCAAAATCTGGTCAATACAATTGCTATTGCTATGGACAACATCTGTCTCAAGTTGATGTCAAATTCCATTTTGTAACCCAGAATAATCTCCTTAAAGTAGAGTTGTTTATCATATCCAAGACAAAGAGTTAGACGTTGGGTCACCCCTGCCCAGAAGTCTTTGGACAGGTAGAAAAAATGTGTAAGATATCTGCTGCATAGCACCTGCACTTGGGACACTTAGTCTTCTCACTCCCAGGGTTCCCACCCCAGTTGGCTCTTCTGCCCAGTGTATAATAGAGCATGCACATTGTCTTACATTGCTGCAGCTTTAGGTTAATAGAATGAACCGAGCCTTCAATAGTCTCTAAAGTACTTAAAACTTTTGAGGCAAGAATTTCATAGGGAAGCATCTTACTCCATTTGGACGCGAGTGCGGGACTGTAAACAACGCTATATTGGCAGAACTCTTGATAAATTATACTAATGAACGATTTCCTAAACACATTATGCAAACAAGAGAGTAGGTCAGAGCTACCCAATTCAGATATAATCATACATTAAGACATAAAAAAGCTCTACCATCCGGCAAGGCAGCAGGACAAGACACCATACCACTCGATTTTTATATAACATTTAAAGACATTATTATCCCATTTATTTTAGTCATTTGGCATGTTGATGTTGGTGGTGAAGTGCCGGCTATGTGGACTATGACAAATATTACAGACTTCATAAAGAATGGGAAGTCATCAGACGAATGGGTATCTTACCATCCTATATCTCTCTGTAATAATGGTGCAAGTGTTTGAAAAGATTCTTGTTTTCTGACTTGCTCCGCTTATGTCAGACCTAGGGTCTTATTACGAGCTTTGGTGGCCCCATGGACCGCTGTATCGGCGGTGTCGGTCTGAGCGCAGTGATATCAGTGGTCCGACCATCATATTACGAGTTGGGCAGATCATCTTTGCAAAGACGTGTGCTGGACAGCCAAGTCCGTCAGCAGGCTGCCGACCACCGTGTTCATGGTAGTTCACATATATCATTCATATGTGTGCATCTGACACATCTGCAGTTGAAATGCACTCTCAGGCCTTGATATATATTTGTGAAAAAACTCACCACTGATGCAAGAACCCCGCCTCCACACAGCCGGCCCATCAGTCAACTCATAATACGGCGGTCTTTGGACTGCCAGTGCAGTGGGCTGCTGGTGGGGACGCACGCGGTCATACAGCGGTCGGATGGCCAAACTTGTAACAAGGGCCTTTCTCTCACAGCAACAACATGGCAGTGACACTACTGGGTTCGAGTCTCGGCAATGACGCTGAACATCCTGTGATTCTGGGCAAATCACTTATCTCCCAGTGCCTTACAAAAAATGAATGTGTCCTAATGTATCGCAACTGGTGCTATGTAAAGTGCTCTGATACCCGAGTCGGGCGAGTTTGTGCTATATAAAACTCTATAAAAATAAATAAATAACAAACAAAAAATATATCAATATGACTATTGCTGCATTTGATGTAGCAGAGAAATTTGGTAAAAGGTTAGGGACAATACTTTTAGATGCCAAGAAGGTATTTGACCTCGTTGTAGGTGACGTACTCTGGCAACAATGGCGGCTTTATATATAGGTGATCACTTCTGCAAGTGGGTAGAGTCGCTATATAGGAACCCTAGCGTGCAGTTAGTCTATGCCGGGATAGCCTCAACATCATTTCAGATCTACTACATCACTCAGCAGGGGTGTCCTTTATCGCCTCTTTTATGTGCTCTTTATATCAAGCCTTTCCTGCACTGTCTTTTCACGAACAAGCAAATTTAGCCTATTACTGCGGGACGTCTTGAACTCAAAATCACACCATATGCCAACAACATAGCCATCTTTTTACCTAATCCATCTGTTGCACTGGCAAACATTATTAAGGAGGAAAATAGATTTGGATTCTTCTCTAGCTATAAACTAAACATATTGAAGACTTTAGTCCTCCTTACTTTAAACCAGAGGCCCTGATCACCGGGGTCTGCTCATCTGTAACATACCTTGGGGTCCAAATATACTTGCTGGTTAGGAAGGTTGTTAAATTAAACTATGAACCCCTGCAGCTATCGGTCACTAGTAAACTGTGGTAGTGGAATAAGCTCCCGATAAGCACCACTGGTCGATGCAACATCATTAAAATTAATGTTCCGCCTACATTTGTATCTATTTCATGCATTCCCCCTCCTGGTTCCCAGTTTTTTTTTAATGCTTAAAATGTGGCATTGCTAGCTTCATTTGGGGATATAGGCAGGCTAGACGTGTTATAAGACATTTAAATGGGCAGGGTGGTCTGCAGCATTCCGATTTTAAGCTTTACTTCTGGATAGTATTTGCGGGTCACCTTCGTAATCTGCTAATGCAAAGTGACCCAGACCCTTCAGTTTTCGGTTGTTGATTAGCGCTAGGGCCAGACAATAGGCTATTCTTATGTAGATGCAGAGATTTTAATGATTTTAAACATGTTCTGTTTAAGTGTGTTAGGGACATTATCAGTATATGTTGGAAAATATCTATTAAATACTCTCTCCCGTTTATTAATTCAGGCACACCTTTATGGGATAACCCTGTGTTCCGGGCTATATTCTATGATGTAGTGGGTAAAGCCTAGCGGCACTATGGGGTGAAGTCTGTCAGCCAACTCTATAACCTTAACGGATTTCGTACATTTGCTGGGCTCTAGGGGCCAGATGTACGTGCCTTACATTTTGAGACTTCCAAATTGCGTCTCTTTGCGACACGCAATTTGCGACTCAAAAAATGCAATTTACAGCAGTGTCTCAGACACTGTTAGCAATTCCCAATGGGGTCGCAAATCGCCTGCCTCATTAATATCCAGATGACATTTGTGACCCCCATTAGGAATGGCCAGCACTCACAGGGATAGTGGCCTGCTGGGGTAAGCAGACCTCCATGCAGCTCGTTTTCCTTAAAGGAAAACATTATTCAAAAAAGATGGCCGACTGGTAGGAGCTCCCCAAAAGAGCTCCATCCGCTTGGGATCGCCTACTTTGGAATATCCCTGTCGGCGGCATCCATCGACAGAAACCGACCCCTCAAGAGTAACAGGATTAATGCCATCACCGTCTGGAACTAATTGAATATCAAATCACACAAGACCTCGGCATATTACAAGCGCTTACCTGGCCGCACACCCCAGACTGGACGACGTGCGGCCCGCCACACGGGAGGCTGACTATCTATCCGTGAGCATGGGAGATGGCCGAACCCTCTTAGGTGCATAGTTTCCCACTGCCGTCCACACAGAAAACGAGGTCAGCTGTCTGGGGATACTCAGTACGGTCCCGGGCATCCCGCAGGCCATTAGGGTGGGATCCTGAGAACTGGAGCTGCTGTTGGTTTCTCCACGATATTGCGGCGGCGGGCCCCCAAAGATAGTGGGACGAGGTCGACAGGATCTCTCCCTTGGTTGCCGTAGCAGCGGGCCCCAGAGCAGGGCTGCTAGGCCTCTGAACCACGGTCGGAGCCTGCCCCTGGAGTCCTTGGAGCGCGACTTCAGGTCAGCAACTTCTGGCCTCCAGAGACCACAGAGCAGAGCCACAAGACTTCGGGAACACGTCAGCGGCACACCTGGGCTGCGACAGTTGCGGACCTCCAGAGACCACAGAGCGGAGTCGCAGGACTTTGGGAACCAGACAGTGGCGTGCCCCCGGAGACCACAGTGCGAAGGTGGGATCATCTTAGCCCTCCCTGTTTTGCTGCTTCTAGTGGACTTGGTACCATTGGCTTCCTTCGCGCAACAGGGCTGACACACACCCCGGTTGCCCCCGGAACAGGTGGCGAGTTGGTTCCCCGACGGAGCAGGACCCCCACAGCAGCGAGGCCACCGCGATGGCAGATCGTGTGAGTTCCGGGGGCCAGATAGGATGTCTCTTGTCGGCCCTCGGAGAGAGGATGCTGTGCAGCCCCCCACCACCCCACACCCCTCTGGAACAACAGACAACAACGCGGATAGTGCGTTTGTTGTGCTACTTTTAACGGAAGTCCCATTCTAAAGATTCCAAAGATTCGGAAAGTCTACACAAAAAGCGTCCATGAATACTTGGAAACAGAACCCTCATGCACCAAAGGGGCATGACGCTGCCAGTACAACTACCTAATCAAGCTACACCATAAACGACCACAGCCAAGACATCGAGGTCGAGGTAATTGTAAATTTGTTCAATTTACTTTATGATTATTATTTTTATCTTTTTGACCCTCTTCCACATATTCTCTAGCAGGCCAGTGATTCTGGGTTCTCACTATCCCAAAATAGCTGATAGCTTTTAGTACAAGGGCATGGGGCCTCCCCCACCCATCCACTGGTCACTTTTTGGCTTGTTTTCAACAACATTTCCTGCCGATTCGAATTTCATTTAAACCGAAATAGGACCATAGACCTTTACATGTTCATGGACAGAAAAACAGGACTCCTCTGCTCTCCCACAGCTCCCCTACAGTGTGATGTACAGTAAAGCAGGACAACGCTGTTTTCCCCTTCAGCTAATGGAAACTAACAGAGGACTACATATCTGTTTAAGATAACCTCTACTAGGGAGTCACCCATTTTAGCCTGTCATCACCACAGTGGTATATCCTTTAGATACCTTAGCCCTTGGTCGACTACCGATGGCCCCTCCCCTTCATTTCAGCTCAGACTTTTTAGGCTTTCATTACAATCGGCCCCCAACTTATCTCCCTCCTCTTTATCTCTTTGCCCTGTGCCTTGTTCTTTTCTATTTCTTTTGATTTCTCTTTTTTTTCTCTTACCCGCCTGCCTACCCAGCACAGTGCACTCATGGGGCACACATCAGGACATCTGAGATCTAACCCCCGTCTCCCCCTCAGCCCATAATAAATTAATCACAGTCGTTAATTTCACCCTCCCCTATCCACCCTCTTTCCCAAACTCTTCTCACCGGACTTCTTGGAGCCCTCCTGAGTCCCATACACCCATACACTCTCTTGCGCCATCTTCTCCGCACCTGCTTGTCTGCACATATCATGGAATTCACAGGGACACACACTTCCAACATCATTTATCCCCTCTACCTCACAAAAAAATCTGCCAAACGGTTCAAGCACAATTTTATAAATTCACACCCTGAAACTCTCTTCGCTGATCCCTATTTCTCACTACGCAACGGGAACACAACCATTGACATCATCTTCCACACGAAACAGAGAGCCCAATGGAGGAAAGCATTCCTAGCCTCATTTACGATATCTTCCACTAGGAAATCTGCACATGGTCTAGTTATCTCTATTGTCCCTTCCCAGCTTTTCCAAGCGACAGTAACCATCACCATCTACAATAACGGTACAATCCTCGTTGAATCCAAGGACCTTAGTTTAAATCTCCTGGATAACATCTTCCCTATTACTAAAGAACAAGTGTCTAATCCCCAAGCTGCTACCCAAACTACTCCCACCTCCAGTACTCAAGATGTTACTTCTCCAACCCCCTCTGTCATCCTCCCCCCTCTACTTCCCCGTCCACTAAGGGCATCTGATCCATGCGCTTCTTCAACCCTGACAACCCCCCCCCCATCAACACACCTCACTTCACTTCACCGAAACCTTGCACGTTTCCTCCACCTAGCATGACCGAGACTACATCCGCACCCCCAATAGAAACAGAACTCAGTCCGGGTACGATCATAGCTCCTCCCCCTCTAACATAACCCCTTCCTTAATCATCTCTCCCCCTACCTCATCCCCTCTTCACAATAACACTCCTAACACGGACTCCCCCATTCCAGCTAGTCCCCCACAGCTCAGTTGTTGGCACTTAACAGGACACCCCATTACCTTTTCGAAAACATACCACTCTCAGATCACACAATCACAGACCGCTCCCAATCACACCTCCCACAATCGCTCACCAGCCAGCCACACCAACTACTCAGCCACACATATACGCAACATTGCCTCCAACCCTACTCACTCTTGCACCAGATCACAGACCCAACCAGTCCACATCGCAGCCACACACACTCATATCACAGCCACCCACCCCATTCATAACCGCTCCAGACACCAGACTGGATGAGATTATGTCCACACTTCACCAAATCAAAGAGGATCTCCACTCTTTTAAAGTGATGATATCAAGACAACCATGGCTCACCAGATCTTCAAGAACTTCTATACCTAGCAAGCCCCCGACTCACCTACCAATCACCCCTAAACATATTCTACCCAGCTGGAAATCAGTACCCTCCAGTAATTTATCTACCTGTCCAATGCGAAGCATCAACCCATTTTCGGAGAATGATCTTCTATATCCTCTACACTCCTACGAATCCTCTCTAACGATCCCCATATCTCTTACACACATGTCCATCCCTACTATCCCCCCGAATAGGTCCTCCTCTCACAAAAATATAGGAATCATCTACACTAATCTTAGAAGAGTCCCAATCATTCAGGATCACACCTCCTCCCTCATCACACCCCAGCTTAAATGCACACTCCTGAACTGTAGATCGGCCTCTAAACACGCAGTGGACATAGCTGACCTCATTATCTCAACTGATCTGGATCTGATAATTCTAACCGAAACCTGGCTCACAGAATCCTCCTCGCCTCTCATCGACATCCTAGTAACCCCAAATTACGACATCATCAGACTGGATAGGAGTGGTAGGACAGGGGGAGGAATCGCATGTGTACACCATAGCAACATTTTTGTAAACAGAGCCATATCCCCTGTATTCCCCTTTTGCGAATACATATGCCTCGACATCAACAGCAATGACAAACCAGTATGCTTGTTAAACATCATCTATCATCCACCTGGTGACAACCTCATCTTCACCGAACACCTCATGGACATGGTCACAACAAACACCGGGCGACAAAACACCCAAATATTCCTTGGCAACTTCAATCTCCATTGGAACGACCACAACGATACAGTGGTCAACAGTCTCAAAAACTTCCTCGGCGCCCTAGACCTCAACCAAATTTACGACAGCCCGACACACAATAAAGGCTCAATCCTGGATTTAATAATCTCTAAAAGTGATTCCACTCAGCTTGAGTCGATCCAACCCTGTGATTGGTCAGACCATCATATCATCACCTTCTTTATCAAGGAAACTCGGTTCAATCCACAAAACCAAAAGGTATGAAAAAGAGACTTGAAAAAACTCCACCCTAACACGTTACCCTCTTCCAGCCACAATCTACTTCTGCCCCCTGCTGGTTCTTCCAACGTACATGATCTCACCAATCACTACCTCAACTCTATGACCTCAATAATTAATGAGATTGCTCCCCTTCAACTAAAGAGAGTTTCCACGAAAGACTCTAAACCCTGGTTAACGGTCTTCTTAACGAGGATAGACGTTCTCTCAGAACTTCGGAATGCAACTGGAGATCAGTCCCATCCGCCAAGCACCATAAGATTCTAAGGAAAAAGAGAAATGCATACTATAGAAAGATCAAGCGCACTAAAGCAGAATTCTTCAGCCACCAACCAGACCAAGCAAGAAATCGTCCCCAAAAACTTTTTTAATTAATCACCCATCCTAAAGAAACCCACAGCTGACCCTACGGACCTAAGCAACTACCGCCCTATCTCCAATATTCCTACCCTGGCCAAACTTCTGGAAAAATGTGTACACCACCAACTGACAAAACATATTGATCACTTTGACTTTTTTAACAAACACCAATCAGGTTACCGAGCAGGTCACAACACGGAATCAGCCATGAAACACATAATTGATGATGCACAACAAATACTTGATCAGAACGGTACATGCCTACTTATCCTACTAGACCATTCCTCAGCCTTTGATACGGTCAAACACGAGAACTTGATAGATCTGCTGAAACACAGGATGGGTCTGTCAGGGTCAATGCCTAACTGGTTTACCTCTTTTCTGCAAAACCGGACAAAAAAATTCAAGGTCAACAACACCCTGTTCAAACCCGTTCGAGTAACGTTGGGAGTCCTGCAAGGGTCCTCGCTATCCCCAACAATATTTAACTTATTCATGGAACCACTCACCGATCTGCTACAAGCATCTAACTTGCAATTTCACATGTACGTGAAAGATACCCAATTATACCTTAAGATCCACACCCTTGAAGACATTAAATTGCTTAACACAACACTTAAGAACACCCAGACATGGCTGGCAGAGAACCATCTCAGTTTGAATGCTCTAAAAACGGAATTGCTCCACCCACCAAAGTCTCCATAATGTATGACTGGGTCAAACATCTTACTGCACTCAACGTTCAACCAACCATTGTGAACTCAGCGAAATCATTGGGTATAACACTTGACTGCAACCTCAATATGCAGAAACACATTAGCAATGCAACTAAGAGAGCAAATTTCCAGAAAAATACACTGAGGAAGCTGAAACCCTTCCTGCCCACCAATGAATTCAAGATGGCAGTTCAAGCTCTAGTTATCCCTCAGGTGTATGATGGAAGTGTCTCTCTATGTGGCCTCCCCAAAGCTACTACGGCTCCCCTAAGGGCTTCTATTAATGCTGCAGTGAGACTCATCACTGGCTCGCAAAGAAGGTCCCACATCTCCCCAGACCTAAAATCCTTAAATTGGCTACCATTTGGAGCCAGAATTCACCTGAATATAGCGTGCATGAAACATGACGCATAAGGCCATACATCACAATGCACCCAGCTATCTCACACAGAAACTGACAACATCTGGTGGTATAAGATCCACTAGAAGTGCGGAAAACCTACTACTGAAGCCACAAAGATTCAACAAGAAGAAAAGATATATAAACAATCCTTCTCAGGAATGGCGCCTAGGATATGGAATGCACTTCCCCCAGAAACAAGACTGAACTCCTCCACTGCATCTTTCAAAAAGGAAGTAAAAGCAATTCTTATGGCAAAATTCACTTGAACACAGACTAAGGAAATTCTGAGAACATTCGTACCTGCACCATTATTCCCTATTATGACATGGGTCCAACTAGTCAACCCAATCATTGTATTTGCCATTGTCTTGACTCATCAGGACTCTCCTGTTTTGCACCTTATTGCTTTGCTTTATGTTGCACAAGATGTTATGTATATTTGATTTACTTGCTTGTATGTGTTATATAATTAACCCTACTTACGGTAAAGTGCTCTGATATCTGCAAGGGTCTTGTTCGCGCTCCATAAAACTTTCAAAATAAAAATAAAATAAATACATTAAAAAAAATTAAAAAAGAAAAATTAAACGTTTCTGTTTCATTCTTTAAGAGTAGGGAGTGCTCCATGAGACCACTGCCTGCTCTTACAAAATATTTTCGCACACACTCACAAAGGGGAAGGGGTCCCATGGGGACCCCTTCCCATTTGCGAGTGGCTTACCACCTACTTGAAGTAATTGGTAAACTGCAAGTGATTTGCAACCGCAAATGCGGTTACAAAACAATGGGACATTCCATTGTGACTTGCTATTAGGAAGGGGTGTCCCTTCCTAATAGCGAAAGTCGCAAATGCTATTTTGCAAGTCACCAACTCGTAAAATAGCGTTTGTACATGCCAGGACCCTTTTTTGCAGTCGCAAACTGGCCGATTTCCAAATTGCAACCGCAAAAAACGGTTGTACATCTGGACCTAGGTCTCTTACGATTTGATCTCCCTCACCATTTCTATTTTAAACATCTACAGATAAGGACATTTTTTATGTCTGAGAAGTTCTAAATTCAAAGCCCAGATTCTTCACTTTCATACCATGCAGCATACAAGCTCCATTCACCAAAATGAGGAATCCCTCCCACATTTTCTCCTCTCCAGAAGGAAGAGTTTGATTTTGACAGCACTCAGTTTGAGGACATCAATGGGGGTTAGGCAATCCTTAAATCAATCAATGGATGTGGTGGAATTCTGAACCATACAACAAGATCTGTATGTCATCTACATAACAGTATAACTTGAACCTGGCTGAGTGAATGAGGTAGGCCTGAGTTTGCACGTAGACGCTAAGTAACGTGATGTAAAGGACAGATCTTTGGGACGCTGTATGTAATGTGGTAGGATTTTGATTGATAACGATAATAAAAAGGCCTGAGATTAATTTGATAATAACATCAAACCAGATGTGCGTAGTTCCGTAATACAGTCAAGGCAAGTGAACTGAACAGTATTTTGCAGTGCACTGAGTTGAAATCTGTGGACTGGTACAGAAAAGCCACTACCTGGTATGTGCTGCTGAACCTATGGCCTTTGTGCATCTGTGAGCTAGCTTTACTGATGTTGCAGGGATTCTGAAAAGTCACAGAACTATGCTTGGGATCTTGGAACCTTAGGAGGCAGCGACTGAGTCATCCTATCACGTGAGTACCCATGAGCCCGGGGACTGACTAGCTATAGTGCCTCACTTGCCCTCCTACTCACTCACAGAGGAACAAGTGATTAGACACCCCAGAACATAACACTCACGACACTCTCAGGAATCGCGGTTGCAGGGCACACCCTTTCGCTCTTACACTTGTACCAGTCCACAATAAGATACTACAGAGACATATGAAAAGTTAAAAATGTTTATTTTAACTATCGTACTCTTGTATGCAGTTGACCTGCAACTAGTAGGAAATGGCCTAACACAAATACGGTTAGCATTGCATGTAGTCCGTAAATCATGAAAGGTGCTCTCATTATATATAATAGTGTAGCCTCCCTCCCCTTCTACAGAAGCAAAAGGATTATATATCAGAAGATCTCTGGGTGTTAGCAGCAGACCCTGTACCTCAGTCTATTGATGGAAGGTCTACATCACAGGCGCTGTCACGCTCCCTTCTTTGGAAAGATCCCTCTCCAAATGTGTGACCATATGACCAGAGTACATGTTCCCAAACAACAGCTATATCTGCATGTTTTGTCTAGGTGCTCGGGCCTGACCAGAACAGATTAACAAGGGGCATTGTTGTTCGACCTTGTCTGGTGGGTTCAGCAGTAGCGGTCGGTGGTGTGAGTGCTGCCGGGCGGTGACATAGGGCGGGAGAGGGGCAGGGCGGGGGGGGGGGGTAGTAAACTACAGAATACTGCAAAATGCAGGTAAGTAAACATATAAATAAATAAAGCAAATTTCGTTGCGCGCACTGCATCACCAAATTTGATGCAGTGCGCGCAACGAAATTCGTTTTATTTATTTATATGTTTACTTATCTGCATTTTTCCGTATTCTGTAGTTTACTGCCCCCGCTCCTCACACTGCTACACGTCACCGACCGGCAGCACTCCCACCACCGACTGCTACTGGTGTTCAGACTAAATCCCAGGAAAGAACAGAACGCAAAAACAACAGCATGTTCTGTGTGAAAGTTGTATTCTGGCACAAAGCAAAATACGTTTGTAAAGTAACATGCGCAAAGCAGAAGATAGACTGCCACATTCTCATGCTAACATAGGGAAAACGACAATGGCTACATGGACCATGTAACAATGAGCACTGAGTTAATTTTAGCAGTGAAACCAGGTGTTGGGAATCACATCGGTCTGTGACCTCCTTTTTCATTGGGGGAGTCATAACTTTGCGTAAAGGACCTGTAATTTCGAATTGTGTTACTGAGGTTGCCCTTCCTCTACGTATTATTATCATCAGTGTTTTGAGCTAGATCAGTGTTTAAAGTTTCATGACCCAACTTTTTACAAGTTATTGCTCAACATGTTCGAGAACGATGATAGGCTGGTATATTATCTCATGTAAGCCAGTGCGATGAGATGTATCACATGAATGCCTCCGAGTCTAAGACAGGCCATACCACAGTGCGTGATGATGTGAGCCTGCTCCTGATTCTTTGTAATGCACATGCTCGTCCTGTTGTAAATGGGGATAGAGTCAATGTTGTATGACTTCCTTATTTCTCAATATTTTAGATCATTTTTCTTACTTCTCTATCGAGTGCATGGCTAAATGGAGTTCTCCAGTTTGTGCACTTATTGGGTGCCAGGCCTATAAGGGTCTACTACTGAGTGAGACATACTGATACCTTGCCTTTATGGACTAGCAAGCAGGATGATAACTGGCGATCTCTTCAGGGCGAGCCCCATAAGATGGGCATGAGCCATGCCATGCTTGCACTGGACACAAAACTGACATGCTTTTTGGGTCCCATGCCCACATGGGTAGTGTTATTGCACGTAAACTGGGAACCATGTCTCAATGAGGCTGAAAACTAGAGGGCTAGCTGAGCATCATACATCAAATAATTTCAATTTTGAAGTCTGGCCTAGAAACAGCTTTAGTTCTCTTGCCAGCCTCATGTACTAAAAAATTAAAATAAAATGACATGCATAGAAGGCATAGAAAGTCTTTTGGTCAGCCCTCTTCGTGCTTTGGTTTATTCAACTTTCATTCACAATTTGCTTCTGCCCACCACCATATACAGTGCGGGGGCAATGGGTCAGCACATGTTAGCTGTTAGCTTTCTTGCAATCTAAATGACAGCATTTTGCTTGATCGCGTGCATATCCGTTCCAAATGCAGCAGACTTAAGTGACAGGGCTGGTTGGCCAAGCTCTCTTTTCATTTGCTTTATGTACTTTTTTGCTTGAACTTTTTCTGTTTCTGCAATGGCCTTGCGGCTCCCCAAAGGTATTTTTTTTTAAACCTTAAATATTTAGATTATAATTGCATTTGCTAGCACAAAAAGGTTGCATTCTTGCCAAGAGCAGACCAATGCTTTTTTTACAAAGCCCACCTCTGTTGTTTCTAAGCACTGAAATAACGGGTTTAAAATGTGCCTAATTTGATGCCATATAATTTACCAACCTCAGAAGGCTAGAAGGCCGTGTCGGTCTTGCAGTGTTCCCGAACTCGCGCCCTTTATACAAACACGTGTGAGCCACAAGCGGTCAGCTCGCTGAGCCATTCTGCCAGCTATAGAAGGACTCTAAAACTAGGGGGTCTAACAAGGGACCATCACTAGGGGTCTTACAAGGGGCCATAATGATGGGTCTCACAAGGGACCATAACTAAGCTAGGAGCTACATGAGTGTCATGGCAATAGGTCTTGCATGGTGCCATATTCACAACAGTTTCTTAACGAGGGTGGATACTGGATGCCATGCCAGAGGATTCGTACAACAAAGGGTATTTTACGGGTGAAATGTCCTAGTGGCGCCTATACCTTGACAAGAGGAGCAGGGGAAGCGCACCATGGGCTTTGGTTACACAGTCAGGCTGTACATGCCTAGTGCCTGCCTGAGCCAGTGTTCCATTCCATTTCAACCCATTATGCTGCAAATTGCATCTGATATATTTGTAAATCCCCCTTTGATAGTTATAGTGTGTGTCCACATGAGGCTTGCAATAAAACAGGACCCGGCTCCTCCCACCATATGGCAGGCATGTGTGGTGGCTGTGATCTGCTTTCCAGCTGCAGAGTTAAGGGCACCGGAGAGACAGGCCTAGCGGATGAAAGGTGCGCTCTGTCGGTTGGGGCTGAGCCAGCACGGTGTTTCCGTCTCCTTCTCTGGGGCCAGGCTCCATCCACGTTTCCACTTACGGAATCACGGCCCGTTGGAAGTAGCGGCCTCGTTTCACTGGCCCTCGGGCGACAATCAGGAAAGGCGAAATCGTAGTGCTGAGTTTTACTGAGCAAGTTTCGTGTTTTACAAGTTTGCAGCGCTCTTCCGCTCGTGCTAGGCTAGTGTTTGCATCTGTTCTTACAATGCACAGCTGCGCTGGCGGTAATAAGGTAGTGCTGCTCGGATGCAAAGGGATTGTATTGTATTGTAATTGCATTTATATAGCGCTTACTACCCCTGGCGAGGCGTCGAAGCGATAGAGACATGGGACATTTATTCATCAGTTTATTCTTGCCGTTGTTGGTTTTTTAATAGTTTCCGATACGTGGCTGAAGGTTGTTGCGCCCACATATTGACACTGTGTACGAAAATAGGCAATGGGGCTCCTTTACAGTTTGGATGAGAGGGCACTCTATTGGAAAGGCGATGGAGTACCTCTCCCCCTACCTGAAGGTCCGCTCGCCTTATTTACAGTCTGAGGTGATCCTTAACTATGCCAGTGACAGAGACTACCCCATCTCCGGCGGTGACATACTCCTCTGAGGGCCCGGTGAACTAAGGGCCGGCGAAGGTTTGCCCTTTCGACCGCCTGCCACAGTTAGAGGGGGGCAAAAGAATGGCCAGTTTTTACTCTCGCCACCATGAACAAGCATTTGCAATGCAATAGTCAGTCAGTCAGTCAATTATCTTTATTCGATTATTAAAAATCATAAAAGAACGAGCATAATTTCATAGCAATTCATCAAAGCACAAGTTAATACATAATTATACAAATAATCAATATTTAAAAAACACTAAAATCACAATATGCAGACGAAACATATAAAAATATTATAAATATTAAAAAGAGACCCTCCAGAAAACAAACATTTAAAAAAAATAAAAAGGGAAGTCAATGTTCAGTGTTCAGTAAGGTGCCTAACTCTAGTACGGTGCTTATTTGTACGTGCTCCTGCAACTAAAAAACTAGCAACATGGAAGGCTACTTTTGCATTAGGAAGGAGTTGCAAAAACATCAGGGCTGGTTTAACCTGAATAAAACCTTGGTTACGCAGGATTGGAAGCAAATATCTTTTTCTGATGTCAGTGTAATGTCCACAAAACATAATAAAATGAATCGTATCCTGGGTGGAAAAGTGGTCACAGTCACATGGTTCAGCATCAACAGGTCTATTCCAAGTTTTAAAATTGCCCAGAATAAGGTGGATCAAATCAAAACAAAATCTCGTTAAAAGGAAGCGATGGTATGGTTTAGTTACCAGGAAAAGGTATGGTTCCATTCCTGGGACAGATGTCAACATACAATGTTTCCTTACCGTGTTTTTTTTTAGCTCTATGGCTTCCCTCTCCAGAACATATAACTCAATCAGGGTATTTTTTACTGTTTTGAGATCTTCCTGTCTTATCAAGTCTGGAGAAGAGAAAAGCTCCGGTCGTCCGGCAAGAGTCAGCTGCATTTGTACATATTTTACCCACGGAATGTGTAAGGCTCTATCCAGGGCTAAACAATCTTTTAAAATAATGTGATTTAATGTACGCTCCTGATTAAGCCAAGTTTTCATCCATCCAATAACTGGGGCTACTTTTAAGGTGTCAGTTATATAGCCCAATCCTAGCTCTGCGTGCAATGCGTAGGTGGGAGTCGATTGGGGAACTGAAAGCAGAGATCTCAGAAATTTATTTTCTACTTTCTGGATTTTATCATGACTAGTGTACCCCCAAATGGCAGAACCGTACTGGGCAACGGACACGCATTTTGCTTTATAGACTTTGATAATGCTTTCCATGTGGCGGGCACCTAATTTCTTAGCAAATCCAAGCAACCCTGCTGCTGCTCTTGCAACAGCGTTGCTTTTAGCGGAATGCTGGGGGCCCCAAGTGCCCTTTTCATCAAAAGTCACCCCTAAGTATGGGAAAGATGGGACTCTCCTAACCTCTTTCCCTGTACAAAAACATGTTTTTGTCTTTCTTTTCCTGCCTGCGGCTCCTGCGATCATTACATGGGATTTCTCTGTATTAGTTTTCATGTCCAACGAGGTCATGAAATCTCCAAAGGATGAGAGGAGTTTATTAAGTGCCACTCCGGAGCGTGCCAATAAGACTGCGTCATCCGCGTACAGGAGGACAGGTAACTTTGTCTCGCCTGCACGCGGGATGTCAATGTGGGATGCAGCCATGACTCCCTCCAGGTCATTTATATAAAGAGTAAAGAGGAGGGGGGTAAGGATACACCCTTGCCTGACCCCCCTCTCCGAATTAAAGTGGCAAGTGCATCTTCCTTCCCTAGTCACTCTGACCGAGGTCATAAGGTCCCTGTGTAATTCAGCTAGGTATCCAACCAAAGGGGGGTCGATGCCCATGGCCAAAAGGATCCTCCACAGCTTAGCCCTGTTGACCAGGTCAAAAGCTGATGAGAGGTCCATAAAGGCCATGTACAGGGAACCCCCCTTGTCGGTTACATATTTATTTAAAATTAGTTCCAGGTTTAGGCATTGATCTAAGGTTCCTCTTTTGGCTCTGAAGCCATATTGTGCGTTTGAAAGAACGCCCTTCCCTTCTAGGAGCTGGGTCAGTCTTCCTAAAAGGACTCTCCCCAGGATTTTAACACTTGAATCTATAAGGGAAATTGGCCTATAACAGGCCGGATCTGTCCTCTGTCCTTTTTTAAAAATCGGTACTATTGTAGACTTGGCCCAGCTGATAGGAAAAATGAGGTCCCTAGTAACGTTAAAAATATTTGTAAGAATCTTGGTACTAAATTCTGGAGCGCTTTTGAAAAAATCTGTGGGAACCCCATCAGGCCCCGGTGCCTTTTTATGGAGTGTATCGTTAATTGCTTTCTTAACCTCCTCTGGACTAAAAGGAGAGATTTTAATTGTTGGTTGTGGGGGAGACATCTCACAATCTGAGATAGTATCAGGACAGCTATAGATGTTGCTAAAATGTGTCACCCATTGATCGTCTCGTATAATACAATCTGCTCTCTGATTGTCTTGTCCCGCAAAATATGGGTGGTTTATGATTGCCCAAAATTTAGCGCTATCTCGTTGTGTTTCGGGCAATAATAAATCACTCCAAGCCTCGTTTTTTATCTCGAGTTTCCTGACCCTGATAGCTTGGTTGTATTGTTTCCTCAGTAACGCTATCTGCTCTTTATCTCTAGGTTTGTTTTTTTGAGCCTTTAAGAGAATTGAGTGAGCCTTAGAGCAGTCTGAGTCGAACCATCTGGGGCCCCTGATCCTATTTGACTTTGTCTTTACGATCAGGTCTGAGTTGACCTGACGGCAGATGGTGTCAAAAGCCTCAATCATGGTGGCACCAGAATTCTTATTATCCAGACAAATTACAACCTCCCCCTCAACTTTAGCCAGAGTTTCCTGCAAAAAGGCAATTGGGGTTACTTGGTCCCATTTCAGTCTCCGATTCTGATCTTTTAAGACTAATTCTGTAGCACATAAAGCATCAATCTTTCTTTTACCCAAGACTCCCTGAGATATAGTCTCTAAAATCACAGGATTGTGATCACTAAAAACTGTAGTTTCTACCTTATAATTAATAACTTCAGGTAGAATACTAGGGGATAAAAAGATATAATCTATAATTGTGCCTGAGTTATTGCCCACATATGTCGGTAACCTCGGACCTGTAGGACAACTAGATGATTCATAAAGGTTAAAAGTGGCTAAGAGCAATTCCAAAGTCTGTCCGCGTGATGTATGTTCAAAGTGCGGTGGAGAGGAATAGGAGGAAAATTCCTCATGTTCCACATGGCAATCCGCATGGCAAGGGTGGATGTTAAAGTCTCCCATCAGAATCACCTCGTACCCATGGGAACTATTCTCACTGTGGGTAGACAGGAATTCCTCTAGTGTTGCCAATGCAATAGGTCTCGCATTAGGAAAGTTTGAGCTATTGGTATTGTAAATGACACATTTTTTATTTATGTTTTGTTTTTGAAAATAGCGAAATTAATAGCTTTGTCATTTACAATGCCAATAGTTATAACTTTCGCAAATGTGACACCTATAGCATTTGTAATCCAATATGTGTTGTATTTACGTGACTTACATGTATTGATATTGCAAATAACAATGGCTTTTATTTATTTTTTAATAATTAATACTTAAATAAAAGTTATTGTAATTTATAATGGCAATAGCTTAAACTTTTGTAAATAACTTTTGTGAAGATTATGTTCAGTTTATTTTATTGTGACGAAAATCCAAGTAAAGAAGTGAAATATTAACATCTTTTTGTTACATTTGTAATAAAGCTTGAAACATTGAGAGAACATATTTGAACCAGTTGTTGTTGAATAGTTGCAGATTGATGCTGTGGTGGCGCTGAGTGATGTTGTGGTGGCGAACGAGTGATGCTGTGGCGTTCAGGAATGTTGTGGAGCGCATAGTGATGTTATGGTGCCCCTGAGTGATGCTGTGGTGGTGCTGAGTGATGCTGTGTGCTATGCTATGTTTTGTTTTGCTATCCTATGTTTTGTTTTGGTATGCTATGCTATGTTTTGCTATCCTATGTTCTGATTTGTTATGCTATACTATGCTGTGTTTTGTTATGCTATGCTTTGTTATGCTATGCTATGTTTTGCTATGCTATGCTTTGTTATGCTATGCTATGTTTTGCTATGCTATGCTATGTTTTGTTGTGTCTTATTATGCTATGCTTTGTTTTGCTATGCTATGTTTTGTTATGCTATGCTATGCTATGTTTTATTGCGTTTGGTATGCTATGCTATGTTTTGCTATGCTTTTATATGCTTTGTTTTGCTATGCTATGTTTGGTTGTGTTTTTTGTTAAGCTATGCTATGTTTTGTTTTGCTATGTTTTGTTATGCTATGCTGTTATGTTATGTTATGCCATGTTTTGTTATGATCTGCTATGTTTTTCTATCCTATGCTTTGTTTTGTTATGCTATGCTATGTTTAGTTTTGCTATCCTATGCTTTGTTTTGTTATGCTATGCTATGCTATGTTGTGTTGTGTTATGCTATGCTATGTTTTGTTATGTTTTGCTATGCTATGCTTTGTTATGCTATGCTATGTTTTGTTATACCATGCTATGTTTTGTTGTGTTTTGTTATGCTATGCTATGTTTTGCTATGCTATGTTTTGTTATGTATGCTATGTTTTGGTGTGTTTTGTTATGCCATGCTTTGTTGTGTTTTGCTATGTTTTGTTATGCTATGTTTTGTTATGCTATGCTTTGTTTTGTTATGTTATGCTATGTTTTGTCATGTTATGCTATGTTTTGTTCTGCTATGTTTTGTTGTGTTTTGTTATGCTATGTTTTGTTATACTATGCTATGTTTTGTTTTGCTATGCTTTTTTATGTTATGCTATGCTTTGTTTTGTTATGCTATGCTATGTTTTGTTGTGTTTTGTTATGCTATAGTATGCTTTGTTGTATTTTGCTATGCTATGTTTTGTTTTGTTATGCTATGCTATGTTTTACTATCCTAATCTTTTTTTGTTATCCTATGCTGTGTTTTGTTATGCTATGCTGGTGAGGGTGTGTGAGGGTGTGTGCGGGTGAGTGAGGGTGTTTGATGGTGTGTGATAGTGTGTGAGGGTGAGGGGGTGTGAGGGTGAGGGTGTGAGGGTGAGGGTGTGAGGGTGAGGGCGTGTGAGGGTTGTGAGGGTGAGGGGGTGTGAGGGTGAGGGTGTGAGGGTGAGTGAGGGTATGTGAGGGTGTGAGGGTGAGGGGGTGAGGGTGATGGGGAGTGAGGGTGAGGGGGTGTGAGGGCGAGGGTGTGTAAGGGTGAGGGGGAGCGAGGGGGTGTGAGGGGGTGGGGATGTGAGGGTGAGGGAGTGTGAGGGTGATGGGGTGTGAGAGTGAGGGTGTGGGGTTGTGAGGGTGAGGGTGTGGAGTTCTGAGGGTGAGGTGGTATGAGGGTGAGGGTGTGTGAGGGCATGAGGTTGAGGGTGTGTGAGGGTGAGGGTGTGAGGGTGAAGGGGGGTGAGGGTGGGGGGGTGAAGGGGTGTGAGGGGGGAGTGAGGGTGAGGGTGAGGGTGTGTCAGGGTGAGTGAGGAGGTGTGTGAGGGTGAGGGTGTGAGGGTGAGGGGTGTGAGGGGGATGGTGTTTGAGGGTGAGGGTGTGTGAGGGTGTGTGAGGGTGTGTGAGGGTGAGAGGGTGTATGAGGATGAGGGTGTGTGAGAATGAGGGGGTGTGAGGGTGTGTGAGGGTGAGGGGGTGTGAGGGTGAGGGGGTGTGAGGGTGTGGGGGTTTGAGGGTGAGGGTGTGGGGTTGTGAGGGTGAGAGTGTTTCGGGTGTGAGGATGTGGGAGTGTGAGGGTGTAGGGTTGTGAGGGTGGGGGGGTGAGGGTGTGAGGGTGTGTGAGGGTGAGGGAGTGTGAGGGGGTGTGAGGGTGTGAGGATGAGGGTGTGTGAGGGTGTGAGGGTGAGGGGGTGTGAGGGTGTGTGAGGGGGTAGAGGGTGAGGGTGGGAGGGTGAGGGGTGGGAGGGTGAGGGGTGCGAGGGTGAGTAGTGTGAGGGTGAGCGGGTCTGAGGGTGTGGGGTGTGAGGTGGTGTTAGGGTGAGAGGGTGAGGGTGTGTGATGGTGAGGGGGTGTGAGGGTGAGGGGGTGTGAGGGTGAGGGTGTGCGAGAGTGAGGGGGTGTGAGGGTATGTGCGGGTGAGGGTGTGAGGGTGAGGGGGTGTGGGGGTGTGAGGGAGTGAGGGTGAGAGGGTGTGAGGGTGAGGGGGTGTGAGGGTGAGGCGGTGTGAGGGCGAGGGTGGGTGAGGGTGGGTAAGAGGGTGTGTGAGGGTGAGAGGGTGTGTGAGGGTGAGAGGGTGAGGCTGGGTGAGAGTGGGAGTGTGAGGGTGAGAGGGTGTGTGAGGGTGAGGGTGTGTGTGAGGGTGAGGGGGTGTGAGGGTGAGGGAGTTTGAGACTGAGGGGGTGTGAGGGTGAGGGTGTGGGGGAGGGGAGGGGAAAAAAGCACTAAGAAAGAGTGGGGGAAAAATGCACTGAGAAAGAGTGGGGGGAGCACGAGAAGACGAAAGAGTGTGGGAGGGGATACTTGAGCCAACGAAAGAGTGGGGGGAAAAAAGCACTAGCGGGCGAAAGAGTGGTCGGAAAAATGCACGATCCGACGAAAGAGTGGAGAGAGATAATAAAGTAACAGACTGAGAGAGAATAAAGTAAAGCGTGAACCAGCCAGAGAGAGAATAAAGTAAAGCGTGAGCCAGCCAGAGAGAATGAAGTAAAGCGTGAGCCAGTGAAAGAGAGAAAGAAAGTAACGCTGGAGCCAGTCAGAAAAAAAGTAACACGGAAGCCAAAAAGAGAGGGGGAAAAAAGTAACCACCAGATTGGCTTACTGACAAGTCCCTAAAGTGAGCCTCTGTTCGCCTAGCCTTGCCTGAGCCACGCCACGCCCCGCCAGACCGAGTGCAGCGAGCACAGAGCAGCCGTGAAGCCGAGCAGCCGAGCAGGAGCTGAAGGAGGAAGGGCACAGAGATTACGGAGATCACCTTACGTCCGCTGGACGACCGCTGGACGACCGCCGGACCGCCGGAACCGCCGTCACTTACTAGCGGTAAGCGGGAAGCGGCAAGCGGGAAGAGGGCAAACTACCGCAAATCGCATCCCCGCCTGGGATTACAGCGGAGCCCGCGGGGGAGAGGAGGCGCGAGCCGGAGGGCCGCCGAGAGTCACGAAAGGCACAAGGAACCCGTTAGCGGAGGACGCCAACGTCCACGAGCCCCACCCAGTTCCCATTCAGCCCCTTTTACCAGACTAGTCCAGCCAGCTGGATCAGTGATTCAGCAGTGTCTGTAAGGGGAAACAGGGAGGCGCCTAAAGGTGCAAATGATTCTAAAGGAGAGCTTTGTAATTTAAGCACCAGGACAAAGACCCTTAAAATCCACAGTGAAGTAGGTGCTTCAGCAAACACAACAGAAAGTGCAATCGTGGCAAGGAAAGTTGGCGGAAGGCAACTAAGGCAGAACAGAGGTAAGTGATTAACAACTAATAAAGTAAAAATTAATAATTAAGTGCTACACCTACAATTGAACTACAGTTTGTACCCAGAAATGCTACCCAAAAAAGGGTCAAATCTACGTACAGGGGACGAACAAGGGAGGAGTAAATCAATGGAGGGCTCAAAATCTCTGGAAGAGAGCCAGGAAAGTCAAGCTTCATCCTTGGATAATAGTAAGGGGAAAAGAAAGAAAAGGAAAGCAAAAAAAGCAACGAAGAATGCCCAGAAGGCAAAAAGAGGTGGCAATCAAATAACTAATAAACAGAAAGAGAACACAGTAGTGACAAAGTCCATAAAGGAGTTTGTGGGTAAACACTATAAATCATTAAATCCTGCGATAACATCGGAGATAGATGAAGAAATAGTGGAAATCGGCGGAGAAATTGGTGAAATTTCAGGCAAGCCGGACGAAAGACAAAGACGGTTAGAAAAGGGAGAAAACCATGAAGAAGTCAATCTGGATATCGAAGAGGATGGGGAGAGCCACAAAACTATAAACCTGACTCTGCAAAGCCAAAATCACCAAATCTCGGCGCCCCGATTATCATCATCTCCTAAATTGTTCTCACAGCTCTCACCTGGAAACGAAGGCCATAGGGGAAATGAAGGCCAGAACCAGAGTGTTATCTGGGGAGGCGCGCCAGATCAATTCCAGCAGCTCTATCCACAGCAAAAAAACCCAATTCATCAAGAGAGCATAAGGTATAGCAACCCAGTAAACCCTGTCAGAAACACTATACAGGATTCGGTGATCTCTGAAACTCCTACATCTTCGCTGATGGAGCTAATCCTGTTACTTCAGAAGGCACTACAAGGAATCCTGAAAGTGAGCCTCTCAAATAACGGACTGATGAAAGCTCAGAAACATCTCCTAAAGAAAATAGAAGAAGAACTAGGAGAAATAAAGAGCAAAATGCCAAGTAAGGTAATGTCAATGGATACAACCCCTCCAATGGAGAAAAGTGACACGATAATACTAGAAGAAGAAAGTAGGGTATCTCTGGAAAGAGCTCCCCAACCCGCAGAACAAACAGCAAAGGAGGCAGAAGAGTCTGCAGATAATGTATACATATCAAGAAGACCAATGCTGATAAAAAGGCGCGGGGGGTATGTCACACGTGGGGCCACGAATAGGTCAGGAAAAAACAGGCAACAGAAACAAGTAGGGAAGAGAAAAGGGAAGGAAACAGCGACGGGGGGTACAGTCAGGCTTAAATGCATCAGCACCGACTTTTACAACAATTAGACCCACACACGTAGAGGCAAAAACCCCAAAGACCCCAAGGACCCCGAGAGAACCAAGGAAAATGCAGAGATGTAAGGAGGCAATTGAGATCCCCCCCTCCATCCGTACAACGAAACAGAAAATAAGGATAATGGATGAACGAGTTACTGATCAAAGGACAGTAAGACCTCAGGTACACGAAGAACCCAATAGAAGAAAGAACGGACGGCAAACAGGGAGATCAATCGCCTGTCAACAGGTGCAGGCAACAAACATGAATCTATATGAGAGAGACAAGAACAATTGGTTATTTCTGGACCTAGTACCAGCTGGGAGGAAAGAGAAGCCGACAAGAAATACAAGACCCCTAAATAGGGCATCGATTTTGACCGCATTTGAAAAATGCGGCAGTCTGAGGGGGATCGGCACTAAAGACCTACAGCATGTTGGTTTTGTAGAAAATAGGTATGGAAAGGAAATAACAAAAATCACCCTTCATTCAGACCTGGTAAAAAGGGCAATCCAGAAAGCCTCAAATGAGATAACTCAACAGGGAATAAGGATTATCCCAGAGAGAGAAATAAAAACCTCCAAAGATAACAATTTCCTAAAACAGCATGCCGGGCTACAGAAGAGACAAGTGATTCTCTATAGAGAAACGGGAAAGGATCTAAGCCGACTGAACGTCGTAATAGACAATACAAGGAACGACTCCTCGTGGGGTAACTGGTCGTTACATAGTGACCCAATGGGGGAAGGTAATGTAAGTAATTCGTTGGATACGGAAGAAGAAGGCGGTTTGAGTGATGTTGAATAGGATGGAGGGGGGTCGCAAGATTTAGGTCTCTTAACCTGGAACATAAACGGGCTAGGCAATGAGCAAAAACGGGAATATATAAAGGAAGTGATAAATAAAGTGGACATTGCCTGCCTGCAAGAGACCTGGCTATGCGACGACACCCCTACTTTTGACGGTTATGCCCAGATACAGCAGCCAGCCATAAAGAAAAATCATGGACGGCCCTCGGGGGGGCTGCTGACATTGGTTTCAACAAAAGTCATGAGGGAAATAGAACTGTTGAATACAAAATGTAAATGGGTACAGTCATGCAGAATTGAACTTATGAAGGTGGAACAGAAGTATAAAATGATGATTTTAATGAATGTATACATGCAGTGGGATAATGGGGAAGAGTACGAAAGGGAAATGAGGTGTTTTAAAGAGGATGTAGACAGTACTCTAGAAAAATATCCCGCAGATACAATAATAATAATGGGGGATTTTAACCATAAACTAAACCCAAAAAAGGCAGATCTTTGGAATAGGGAACAGCTAGAGGTGTATGGAATAAACCCGGCTAAGTTCCCAATTGGGGAAATCTCGAAACAAGACCTTGGTCTAGTTCACACCTTAGGAGGTAGGGACTTTCATTGCGTAAATGGGAGAATAGGGACAGACTTACCAGCAGGAAAGACATTCATCCAAGGGCAACAAATTTGCCCAATTGATTATATATTCTTGCAGGCCTGGAATTTCACCCAGATTAGGGATTTTAGGGTAGAGCAAAAAGAAGTGAGTGACCACAAACTCCTACATATAATAATATCAGGGGGAAGTGAAGTACAGAGAGATAGGGTGATTACCCAGGAGGTCGAGTATCCCAAACGGGTGACGACACGTCTTACAGAGGAATATATGGAAAAATTGAAGGCCATGCAAATAAAAATTGTACCTGAAAACTGTGAGAACAAAAAATTGGAATGGTTAATAGGGAAATTAGAAGAGATGGTCCAATGCCTAAAGATAAAATTAAAAGGGAACAACCTCGCTAGGGTAAAACAAATAAACCAACGTAAAGGGTTTTCTGCGGTGTGCCAAAATAAGAAAAAGGAGATACGAGCAGTACAAAGAAGACAAAAAAAGAACTTTACACTAGAGAGACAGGACCTGCTAGTTAAACAGAAAAAAGAATTTAAGATAATGGTAACCAATGCAAAAAGGGTACATAAAGAAAAATGCTGGTTAGAATTATTAGAAGCCATAGAGAATAAAAATCTAAGGCAATTCTGGAGATTAGTAAAGTCTGTAGCGGGATCATCAGATGGAGAATTGAACTGTGTGGTAAGTGAGGCTGCATGGGAAGGGTACATAAGGGATCTGTACAGGGTAAGGACTCCCAGAGATGAGTTGGAGACCAAAATATGGCAAGAAATCTCAGATGACCTATTACTTCAATTTAATGATGAACAAGTTGAGATCACAATAAAAGAACTTAAGTTAACGCGGGCAGCAGGACCAGACAATCTTCCTGCTATAATCTTGAAATCCGATGTTAAATGGTGGGCAAGATTTCTTGCCAAGATGTTCCAGGTAGTCCTAAAAGAAGGGGTAATGCCACCAACCTGGAAGGGGGCCATAATTAGGCCAATCTACAAGAAAGGGAGCAAAGAGGCGCCACAAAACTATCGGCTTATTAATCTCCTAGATATAGGTGAGAAAGTGTTTTCTAAAATTGTACTGAAGCAATTGAATGCATGGGTAGACGAGTTTCAAATAATACCCACAGAACAGGGTGGTTTTAGAGCAGGCCACTCTACAATAGACCACGGATTTGCTCTATGGGCGATGGCGATGAAGTCGACGGAACAGAACGGTAAGTTATGCTGCTGTTTTGTCGACTTCAGAGCAGCCTTTGACTCTGTGGATAGGGCCTGCCTATGGGAGTTATTAGAGAGGTTGAATATTCCTAAAGATCTCCTTACAATAATAAAAGAACTCCACAGGGAAAACTGGGGGCAAGTTATTAAGGATAAGGTGGGGTCTTTGACCCCAAAAATACCCATTGCCAATGGATTAAGACAGGGCTGTGTGCTGGCCCCACAGCTTTTTGCGATCTGCCTGTCAGATCTCCCGGCACATTTAGAGGTGGAGGGCAGTGCCAGTCCTAAAATGGATGGCAATAAAATACCCTGCTTACTGTACGCGGACGATCTGGTAATAGTAGACCAGACCGAGAGGGGCCTCCAAAGGAAGCTTAACGCCTTCAATACATACTGTGCCAGTAAACTCCTAACAATCAATTTGGATAAAACTAAAACCCTATCGGGAAAAAGATAAGCAAATTCACTTGGTATATAGGTGAGCTTAAACTGGAGTCAGTTAATGAATATCGATACCTGGGTTTATGGTTCGATAGGGCTTTAAATTGGAACTCCCACCTGGAAACTCAAAAAGCAAAGGCACTCTCTTCCATATGTGGTCTAAAAAGGTTTAATGGAGACTATGGAGAGATGTCACACCGACCCATGCTGAGAGCTTTCGAAGCAATGATACCTTCACAAGTTTTAAATGGCGTTGAGATCCTTTATTTGAGCGGTAAGGGATCCTGGGACGTGATAGAGGGTAATTGCTTAAAAAGGCTCCTATCTCTTCCTCAATCTTCGATGATACAAGCCATCAGGACAGAAATAGGCACAAAATCCTGGAAAATACAAACCCAGATGGCTGTGATTAGATTCTGGAAGAGACTGGAAGACCCCGAAAGCCAAAAAGTAGCACACTGGTGTCGCAATGAAATACTGAGAAGCGAGCTAAAATGGGCAAAGGTCAGTAGGGATAAACTGAAAGGAATCTGTAACTCATTAGAGATCGACTGGGTCCAGGAAACATTTCAAGTCCTTAGTACCAAAGGGGAGCTGAAGCAAAGGGGGAAAGAAGTCTCTAAATCGACCGATATAGGCTATCTAGCAAAGAAAAAATCAGTGGCGCATATGCTAAATGCTTGGTCCAACGAAAATTGGTTCCCCTACCTTGATAGATTACCTAACCGCGGGTTCAGGCAAGAGATCCTGAGGTACCGAATTGGGATTAACCCGTGGATAGTAAACAAAGATCTCAAAACTAAAATGCTAGATCAAGAAGGCCGTTGCAGGTGTAAGTTGGGAACTAAGGGAGACTTGCAGCATATCCTGTTGGACTGTCTGTCACTCCTAGAGCAGAGAAAACTGTGGCTGCGCCCGGTGTTCCTAAAATATGGAATAAAAACAAGGTTGCAGGCAGCCAGACTTCTAACAGAAATACCCTTCATTGATATTGTAATTGCTCTCGGGAAATTTTTAAAGGTGGCCCTGAGTGCACTGAGAACCAAGAAATAATATGTAGTACTGTATGAATTTTAACTGACTGAAATTGTTACGGTGGTAAGAAAGTGAATAGGTTTTAACTTTTATACATATGTTTTAAGGTATTTGTAATTTTTATTGGTAGTTTGTATTCTGTGGTTTGGACCTGTACTTTTGAAAATGAAATGTGGGATTGCTTTTTAATGGACAAAATTTTTAAAAATAAGTATATGAATTTAATGTATACACTCCATATTGCATTATGCTCACTGCTTGTTTGTTTAAAGACTACGGTCATAATAAACATACATTTTGACTTGACTTGAACCACCAGAGAGAGAGACACAAAAGTAAAGCTTGAGCCAGAGCGGGACAAAAGCAAAGTGTGGGCTGGAGAGAGACCGACACAAAAGTAATGCTTGAACAAGAGGGACAGAGAGAGATTCACGGCAACATACCTGCTATTATACTTGGGATCTGGTGTCTCTCATTTTCTGTGTAATTACCACTTGGAACATTAGCAATCTGGGCATACGTACGGATTGGATCCTTTACCTGAGAAGGGTCCTCAGCTCTATTCAGTATTTGTCCTACCACCCTTGCACATGGCAGGTAATTCTGATTACCAGTTGTATTTGGAGGTTTGTGTTTGCCCATAATCCCATTCTTAACATTACTCTCCAACCCATATTTTGGTACTGCTTATCACAGGTTTTTCAAGATTCGATAACCTGATCTCAATGTCCGTCAGCCTTTCCATCAGTGGGTCTAAAAGAGCTGCAACCATGGTTTCTAGCTTTTTCTAAAAATCAGCCTCAATTGGGAATGCCCCCCCACAAGAACATTTCAACATTGGCTAGAGTAGGCTCCTGAATATGCTCTATTTCGGCAGGTTTGTTCCTGCGCCCTAGAGGCATAGGCAGGAGAAAATGTGGTTTGTTCACGGGTTGTCCCTTTCTTTTCTTTGAAAGTGGTGCGGGGCTATTCACATGATTAGCTTTAGCTTTAGCTTTTTGACTCCGTGTAACAACATTTAGCCTGGTTGATTTTCCAGGATTATCACATGTGTCACGGACATCTATGATTTCAGAGTCCGAGGCAGTTGAGTGTAGTCTGCTATTCTGGGATTCATTGACTTCCAGATGTATATGTTAAACAGGGGCAGTAGCAGCAGAAACAATAGGAGCAATTCTGTTATTAGTATTTTGTGGTTCAAGGAAAAATCTCAGCTCTGTAAATTCGATTTCATGAATGAGTGCTGACTTAGCCCTTAATAGAAAAGCATCCAATGCCCCACTACACCCTGCCCATTTCCAGATTTAGGCCTACTCATGTTACCCTCACCCTAGGCAAGGCTACAGGGAGGCGTATTAGTATCACAGTACGTTTGTAGTTCAGCGTTGGTTAAATCCAATACCGTTGGTGGATGTTAATAACGCGGCCCAGTCCGGCCTCCTTCAACCTCTGACAGGCGCAGGCAGGAGCCCGCGCCCAGTTTTCAAACCCCTCCTAGCGCTCTGATTGGTTGAAATGTAGCTGGAAGCAAATTTGGCGGCTCAGGCCACAGGAAACACCAAACACCTGGCATGGAGCAAGTATCAGCGGGACCACTTGAACTTAAAATACACGAACAGGTACATGGGTAATAAACTCTTGTTTATAAGCAGCCTTTCCAATGATCAATATTCCTTCTGCTATTTTTCAATAACCGTAAAGGCTGTAGCCTCCTTCCAATGTAACACTGCGACCTTGTAGTTCGGGTAGGGTCTCAGGAGGAGCGAAAGGGGGACGGGGAAACCCCTCCGCCGCAGGTTGTGCTCGAGGGGGGGAAGGGGAAAGGTGGCACAGGCAGCAGGCCTGTGCGTGCACTCTTTAGTGAGGGCCCTCACCACAGGTCGGATCCACCGCCACCTTGTTCTCTCAGCACCGTCCGATATCTCCCAGAGGCACACCTGGCCTAGCAAGACCCTGCAGTCTCTCGACACGGCGGAAGGAAGCAGCCCAGCCTCAGTCTCCGCCTCCTGGTTATGGCTCCAACACGAGCTGACAGCCTCACAGCAGGGTATGGGAAGGCCGAGCTGCCCCGGCCCTGCATGAACTGATTCCGGCAGCGGTGGGTTTCAGGCTGCTCGGGCAGATTGGGAACAGCTCAGCCTGAGTCAGGAGGGGGCGTGGTCCAGGACACATCCGTAGGTAGCAGCCTTCTGGTTCCAAAATTCCAAATTCGCCACTACTCCTTACCCCGACTCAAAACATCACGTCCAGGCAGGGTGTGTGTGTTTAAGTGTCTCCTCAACCTGTTAAACTCAAATATGAAATTCTGAAATAATTGGTCACTCTGCTAAAAAATGTTATCTTCCAATTGAAGAACTCTAGAAGAAAAGTAAAAATTGCCTAAATATCACTAACTAGTTTTAGCAACCCAGATTACATCAAGTATACTAACCAACGTAAAGCATTGTGCCACTCATTAACTCACCTCACCTCACTTATAATTATACAAATAGAATGAGTGCCCATGGGCATCCGCAGAAATGTTTCCAGGGGGGGCACCATTTTAACTTCCTCACCATCCTCCGACATGATTGAGCACAAGTACATTTAAAAAAATCTAATAAGACAAAGAGCTTAAATAAACAAAGAAATACATAGGGGGAAGAGAAAAATCTTGTGAGGTGCCACATCAGACAACCTGGCAAGTAATAAAACAGAGGGAAAACTAAAAATGACCGGAAAAAACCAAAAGCATTCTAAATCAGGTTGATGCGGTTCTAGAGCATGGGTACTCACAAACTTTCTCTCAGGGGCCAAATTTACAGTGTGGTTTGTAGCAGAGGGCCGCACTGGTGGGGGCGGGGTCAGGGAGGGAGGGGGGGTGGGGCTAGAGCAACAAAAAAACCATGACCATGAGGTTGAACACAGGTCCCTGCAGCGGACGCCTTCATCTGCTGAGCCACCAGACCTGGCATACACACATCTTTCTTTCTCTCTCTCTCTCGCGGTCTGTCTCTCTGTCTCCCTCCCTCTCTCTGTCACCTTCCCTCTCTCTCTCCCTCCCTCCCTCTCT